>NC_090333.1:9729930-10029930 GCF_035084215.1 Heptranchias perlo | reverse complement strand
AGCATAGTCTTTGATGATGTCGCAGCCAATTTGCACACAGCAAAGTCCTACAAATAGCAAGTCAGACAAATAAGCACTTAGCCTGTTTTAGTGGTGTTGATTGAGGAATGAATATTGGCCAGAATATTGGGCGAACTTCCCTGCTCTTCGAACAGTGGAGTGAGCTCTTTTATGTCCACGAGAGCAAGCACAGGGGTCTCGGTTCAAAAGTCTCTTTTGAAAAATGGCACCTCTGACAATGTATTCCCTCGGTACTGCAAGGAATTGTTGGCTTAGATTCTGTGCTGAGATGATGATTTGGCTGTGCGTGTTGCTGACATTGGTATGATCTCTTTATGTGTCTTCTCCGCTCTGAAGAGTGACCGTTAGTGCACTCTGCTTTCCGCTCTCTGCACAGTGGGATTGCATCAGCCCACGATGCTAAACCTGCCCATTCCATCACATCAACTAGCAATGTTCTGTACTTTCCTCATGATCTATTACCATCAACTTTTCCAAACAGTGCTACGCCACTCCCATCCCCCAAGTTTCTTGACTAATGGGCCCAATGTATGTCATTTATCCTTAACATAATCAGCCTCATTACTTCTCACTTTTCTTATGTCAGTTCAAGGACCCTCTCATTAGTCATCCTTCTTGTCCAAATAATTTGCAGCATGCATCTGGAGCACCAAAACCCAGACTCCTCCAGTCTTCTTCATACTTTAGTATCCAAGTTCAGAATGACACCATTTATCGAGCAGGAGGAGTGGACGGCATGGAGCTGAACTACACTACGGGGGAAGCAGCAATCTGCTCATCAATCTCCAACTGACTGACATTTTATTCAGTCGGAAGACTTGTAGCAGCTCTTTTCTGTCCTTAGAAACTCAAAAATTTGAAAAGTATTTGGGAAGCCTCTGGACCTACTTTTAACTACCGTTAAAATACTAAAGAAACACTGGGTGGGCAGCTTTAAGTGATAACGGGCCAGATTTTGCTGTAGCAGGGCATCTAACAGCGTCTGCCGTCAGTGAGATTTGCTCCTGCACCCTTCAGCTCAAAACAGTTTTTGGCCTGAAAGTTGCTGAGAGTGTGAGCTGATAACGGGGCAGCGAGGGAAACAGGGCATGTGGGACCTGAGTGAACAGGGCAAGCAACAGGGTATCTCCTTAACCCATGAGGTTGTAGGATTGTGAATTAACACAGGAAGGACTGAGAAGGAGGGTGAATTAAAGGGGGTGAATTCAATGTCAAATCAGGTACAGAAAGAGAAATAAAGAGAGGGAAGGAAAGATTGGATTCAGAGAGAGAGGAAAAAAAAGACAAAAAGAAAAAATAAGAAAAAAAAATTAAATTTGACATTTTTAAAATCTCCCTGAAAAATTCAAAACCTGAAGGAATGAGACTCCACACTTGTAATAGTTAATTTTCGGTGCCAAAGAGATTTATTGATAGTCATTAACACTTATCACGTCGTTAAAAGGGTATTATCACATCTTGTAATGACCAGACTTAACTTTCTGTGGCGATTTTAATGGGCAGTTAATGGGCAAATAAAGCAAGTTCCTTTTTATAAAAAAAGGGGCGGCTAAGGTTTACGTGAAGCTAACGGCAGAGCGGCGCAACTCGGACAGCAACTTTTGGATATTCGCATTTAACCGCGGATCTGCTCCTCGCCTGAAGTTGCCGCACCGTTTACCCATAAATAACGACAAGCACCATTAGCTTTGCTGTTATTTTGACAGCAAATTCTGTCCCAACATGTTGGCACTGATACAAAATGTGGATCGGGACTGCTGTGTATGTAGCAGGCAACATGTTAAAGACAAGACTGATCCTTTTAAGGAACATTTTGGGTAGAAAGTAAATGGCAGATGTGTTTAGTGAATTATTCACACCAGTCCTCACAAATTTGAGGCCATGAACAAATTCCAGATCCAAGCCTTTCGGCTGAGAAATCTATAACATGTGAAGAGGTCAGTGAAGCATGTGTTCTGAAGCAAATGTGAGGCATTGAATGCCTATAGGGCACCTGGACCAGATAGGCTGCATGCTAGAATCCTCAAGGAATTGAGAGGGGAAATAGGTGAGGCTCTTGCTAATATTTTTAGGAGCTCCATAAACAAGAGGAGCTGCACCAGACAACTGGAGGTTATGGAATGTGATCCCAATATTCAAAAATAGGTGGACTGTAAACTTGGAAATGATAGAGCAGCCAGTCTAACGCTAGTGGGGAGGAAATGCTCAGGAGAATTTTGCAGGATGCTCTCAGTGCCATGTTTAAGAACACAGATGTCGTAAGGGATGGTCATCCTGGATTTAGAAGCAAATTAGAAAGGAGGCCTGAATTAAATTAGTGGACAAGGGATAGCCACCGTTTGGTTCAGCCTGAGTGAGGAGATGAAGGGGATAGACTTGGAGGAGAAGGTATGATATTTTAACTCCAGCCTCCCTCTTCAACTTTCTCCAACCCCACATCACAGCCTATGCCCTCCCGGACTCTGACTCTGGACTCTTGCCCATCCTTCCTCCCTTGATGTCATGGATGAGGTTGAGCTTTTTCTGGTTGGGCTCATTAAAGCTTTGAACTTCTAAAATAAGTAGTCATTGGGGTAGATCTTGACTTTGTTGGACAGGGTAAAACGGATGATCCTGAATTGTCTTCAATGCATGTAAAAATCGGGAGAGATGGAAAACTATCGCCTATTTTACGCTATCGGACAAAGTCAAGATCTACCCCATTGAGCGCAAACCTGAATCCCAATTCAGCAAGGAGTAAAGGGATACGGAGATGGGGAGCGAAACAGGTGGGATATAAAAATAGTCTGACGACATCCAGAACATGTTCCCAGCTGGTAGATGAGCTCAGTGACCTTTGCGCACGTGGCTCGTAAATGGTTTGCAGATAATCTGTGAGCTGCGGATTCTCTGGATTCCAAAGTTTTGGTTTTGTTGCTGTAAGATTTTTTTCAGGACGTTTCAAAGCCCTTTTGTTCGAGTTAAAAGCCACCATAATTAATACAGAGCATCACAGGGTCAGGACAGTGACGACCCCAAGCCCAGTAGAAAAGTAAATGTGCAACGCAGAGATTTTCAATACCTCAAGTACCCAAGGACTCTGAGCTTGAGAAAAAAATCAGTGAAACATGCGCTAAAATCATTGAGTAATAGGACATCAAAGCTTGTTACGGAGAGGGCTCAAACCTATGACAGGTTATCTTCAACAGACCTTTATGTCATTGTTCTAAGTCCATACTGGAGGTTGGATTAGACTTAATATTGTCTTAAATCTGACCTGCGAAATGCATATTTAGGTCGATTTTATACATTTTGAATCAGTGGCAGTGGAAACTAGGTGCTGATCTGATTCTTGTGCAGGCCAATATAATTTTGTTCAAAGACTTGTCGTTGAAGCCCCTCTACCATTCCTGACAAATTTCCCATTCCGCTTGCTGCATCCATACTTCATGCAACGCGTAACTGCTACTCTATTCCAGCTGAGATGCTACTTCCAAGAAAAAGGTACGGGATTGTTTGCTCTGTACAACTGTTGTTAACGAGCATGCGTAGACATGCCAGCTCAGAAACACGGCAGTTTACGCAGCAAGTAATGGGATAGACATAGCTACAACCATGATCGCCTCAAAATTTGGCCTATGGATTCTTCAGCTGGGGTGATATGGGGAGGGGCACTGACCCATGTATTTAGAGCCTAGTATGGAGTAAAATTGAGAACACACAAGCCCGATGTTGTGTCTCAGGCAAGGTACCACTGCAAACGACAACACTAACTCACCTGCTTATATGCAATATTGATGGGTCAGCTGAAGACATACTATAAAACTGTAAGCAGGACAATGCAATGAAGTAGAAAGATGGTAAAGTGAAGTAAGACCTCGGATGGAATACAGTGGCTGTAATGCACGGTATAGCGTGTGGATGCAGCATAGTTTCCGCAAGATCATTTCAGGTGAAAAAAGGTCCATTTTTATCTCGTCCTTCCAGAATACCAACTCTACCATCTTCCCATTACAGCATCTAGGTGTTCCTTAAATCAGTGCAGTATCCTTGGCTCAAACACTATCATGTTTCAGGAGTTTTTGACCATTTTACAATGAAGAGCATTTGAAAAAAATAATTACTATTAAATGGTGTTTTATTTTAGAACAAAGCGTATTCACATAAATTTTAAAAAATAAATTTTTTAAATAAAAAAACTGAGACTGTAGGTGATTAAAATGCTAATGAGCTAAGCTTCGATGTTGTTTCCCACAGACTATAAATAATAAGGAATTCATTAGCCTTTCTCAATGATCAATAAACGCTTGACGCCCACTGTGTTGGGAAGTCTCTGGTCCTTTCTGGCTGTGAACAGATGGCGATGAAGGATCAAGACAGATAGATATATAAGCATTCAGTCAGATTCAACAACTGTTGTTCTACACGTTTACTTGCTGTGAAGTAAAGCAGCTTAATGATCCAGCCTCGTCTTTCCAAGTGTTGTCTTGGCCCACCTTTGAAGAGACTGAAGAAGCAGACAGGCAGAATGCCCAGTTTGGATCACATGGGGATTCTATTGTTACATCCCTGGCTTATTTAGTTAGATATTGGGCAGCAGAGGCAGGTCCCCTAAACGTAAGATGCTCAGGCCGCTTACGGGAGTGACTAGTATCGCTGCACCCAAGAGAATATCTAAGGCAAAGCCCTAAACTTTTAACTAGTCACCTTTCCTGGCAAACAGTCCTCTGTGGAAATACATCTGTCACAAACTTTTGCCATTCACAACCCTAAAAAATTCCATTTTAACTACCACCTTCTTCCCAGGTTGCATACGAATGCTAGTTCTAGAGTTGAAAGAGCAGTGCCTAAACCCACTGCCGCCCATTAAATAAAACAAACCAAATGCCAACAGTAGGGCATGTCGAGTCCACTGTCGAGCTGCTGAGACCGATGGAGACTGAGACTTGCTCATTTTGGTTTGAAAACGTGACATTATTTCGGGGTATTCCGCTTTTAATATTTGTAAACAATTTTACAACACCAAGTTATAGTCCAACAATTTTATTTTAAATTCACAAGCTTTCGGAGGCTTCCTCCTTCCTCAGGTGAACAATGTGCACCTGAGGAAGGAGGTAGCCTCCGAAAGCTTGTGAATTTAAAATAAAATTGCTGGACTATAACTTGGTGTTGTAAAATTGTTTACAATTGTCAACCCCAGTCCATCACCGGCATCTCCACATCACGCTTTTAATATAAACATAGCTCTGCACGTTTAAATGATTCTGCAATCTGCCTCGCTGCTTTTGATAAGTAAACCTGACTCTTGGCGTGTCCCCCTGATGCTGATGGCTCTGACCAGCAAATGACTGCTGGCGTCACACAACCAGTATAGGGGTGGGGGTAACGCGGCTGCTATATTTGAGGGAAACTGCTGAGAAAAGGCCCAAGATAAGAGCCAGGGTTGGGGGAGGGCGGTATAAAGAGAGGGGCAAGGAGTAGTAGCTAGAAATCAGCTATAATAACCAACCAAGCTTTTAAACACAGATACCTACTCCCCAGCATCCCCCACCTGTTAAATATCTATATAGGGATGACCTGGGATTCAGTTGACACCAGAGCCACTGGCAAGAATTTCAGTCAGTTGACTGTATTTACTTTGCCTCAACCCATCAGGAGGATTAAAGCTCCTCACCTTCACACGTCAATCAAGGGATTACCTCAGATTTCTGAGGTAATGCAGCTGGGCAATGGGACACTGACAAACCAGGAATTTGGTACCTTCTGAAAATGCACATTAAAAAAAAATTAAGCACCTCGGGACATTTTTCTACGTTTAAGGCGCGATATGAATGCAAGTTGTGGTTGTTGTACGTGTTCAGATTTTTACGGTGCATTCAAACGACAAGTTCAGCACCGTGCGAAGCTGTTTCGCACCAACGCTACACCTGGGAGTGTAAGTTTGAGTCTCAAGGCCCCCAAGCTGATGATGAAGCAAAGCAGATTGCATTTCCCTCCCCCAGGGAATCTTCGTTTTGGTCGCTGGTCAGACCCTGACTCCAGATTCGGTTACGCCAGCGTTGGTATAAAACGAAACTCTTCCATACTGCGCTGCAGTTATGGTGTGCACTGATGGCTTTTGAGGAGGCACAAAACCTATGCATTTTTTCTGTAGCCCAGAAGATGGGAAAGAAACTGGCAACATGCAATGGGAGAGAGAGAGTCCAGCAATGAGGAAACTGTGAAAAACTTGTATCAGCCAGTATATTTTATTCTCAGCCATGAACACTGTTGCCCATTAAACCTCTCTGCCTCTCTCCACCTCTCTCTCCTCCTTTAAGACACTCCTTTAGACCAACCTATTTGACCAAGCTGTTAATATTTCCTTCTTTGGCTCAGTGACAATTTTTGTCTGAGAATGCTGCTGTGAAGCACCTTAGGATGTTTTACTATCTTAAAGGCACTATATAAATGCAAGTTGTTGAGTGCACCCTAAGTAAATGGCCATCACTGGAGCAGAATTCACCTTGGCAGTACTGTTGATTTATTTATCTATTCCTTCAGTTCTAGTCTTGTGAGGAAATTTATCGTGAGAAAATTTATCATGGAATCTGTTGCATGAACTGCAGAAACTGCTATTACTTTGGTCGTGGAGGGCTGTTTAGAATCATAGAAAGGTTACAGCACGGAAGGAGGCCATTCGGCCCATTGAGTCCATGCTGGCTCTATGCAAGAGTTGATCCAGCTGGTCCCACTCCGCCGCCCTATCCCCATAGCCCTGCAAATTTTTTCCTTTCAAGTACTTATCCAGTTCCCTTTTGAAGGCCACGATTGAATCTGCTTCCACCACCCGCCTTGGCAGTGCATTCCAGATCATAACCACTCGCTGTGTAAAAAAGTTTTTCCCTCATGTCTCCTTTGGTTTATTTGTCAATCACCTTAAATGTATATCCTCTGGTTCTTGACCCTTCCGCCAATGGGAACAGTTTCTTTTTATCTATTCTGTCCAGACCCTTCATGATTTTGAATACCTCGATCAAATCTCCTCTCAACCTTCTCTGTTCCGAGGAAAACAACCCCAGCTTCTCCAGTCTATCCACGTAACTAAAGTCCCTCAACCATAGAATCATTCTGATAAATCTTTTCTGCACCCTCTCTAAGGCCTTCACATCCTTCCTAAAGTCCGCTGCCCAGAACTGGACACAATACTTCAGTTGTGGTCGAACCAGTGTTTTATAAAGGTTCATCATGACTTCCTTGCTTTTATACTCTATGCCTTTATTTATAAAGCCCAGGATCCCGTATGCTTTTTTAACCGCTTTCTCAACCTGCCCTACCACTTTCAACGATTTGTGCACATGTACCCCCAGATCTCTCTGTTCCTGTACCCCTTTTAGAATTATGCCCTCTAGTTTATATTGCCTCGCCTCGTTCTTCCTACTGAAATGTAACACTTCGCATTTTTCTGCGTTAAATTTCATCTGCCACGTGTCCACCCATTCCACCAGCCTGTCTATATCCTCTTGAAGTCTATCACTATCCTCCTCACTGTTCACTACCTGCAAATTTTGAAATTGTGCCCTGTACATCCAAGTCAGTAACATATATCATGAAAAGCAGTGGTCCGAGTACCGACCCCAGGGGAACCACACTGTGCACCTGCCTCCAGTCCGAAAAACAACCATTCACCACTGCTCTCTGCTTCCTGTTAATGAGCTAATTTTGAATCCATGCTGCTACTGCCCCCTTTATTCCATGAGCTTCAATCTTGATGACAAGCCTGTTATGCGGCACTTTATCAAAAGCTTTTGAAAGCTTGTGGCACCGGTTCCTGATGTCCGAGTCTCGACCACCAATGTACACTTGCTGAATTCTCTAAGACCAGCCTTCAGGAAGACCACGGAAACTTGGGTCTATGAATCTGCTGCGAGACTAATGTCCTCTGAGGTAGCCTTCCATCGTTGGTGGGCATATCGGGAACTTGCGCAGGTGGCCAATTTGCGGGTCCTGTGACCTTCCAGCTGTTAATTTGTACCGCTCTGTCCCATGGGGTACCACCCCCTCACGTTTGCAGTTGGTTGGCCGGGGAGGGGGTTCTCTGTATTGCATGGTAAAGCTCAGTGCGCCGTGGAGACTGGCACCCAATGCTGAAAGTAAAAAGGGCAGAGTGGCACAAGGAGGGCACAGAGACAAGAAGAAAACTCGAGTGATATAAAAGCACCCTTCCAAACATTAGCCTTGCTCTGAAATAGTTTCAGAAATTTCCCACATTTTTTATTCTCTGATTGGCCTTGGGGTTTTCTTTCCTGTTTATTTGCCTCTTCTAGCTGTTGACATGGGTGCTGGTGGGTGTGGGTGCTGGTGGGTGTGGGTGCTGGTGGGTATGGGTGCTGGTGGGTATGGGTGCTGGTGGGTATGGGTGCTGGTGGGTATGGGTGCTGGTGGGTATGGATGCCTAATCGTGATGCTCCAGGCTTCGGGGTTGTGAGGGGCAGGCTCGATGGGCCATCTGGTGTTTTCATGCCTGTCGATTTTGCAGGCTCGTCTGTTCTTATGCAGGCAATTGCAGCGGCCATTTTGCAAACAAAGATCTCCAAAAAGGCACAAATGAGAAGGGGTGAGGTTGGAATGTATGCACCTAAATCTTTATTATTAAGTGGAATCATTTCCGTTAAAGGTGTCGTGGAGTTCTTAATATCCAATATGCCCTTTTTTCATTTTTACAGAAGCTTATTTCTCCTGTATAAGTGTATAATAATAGGTTAATTTTCTGCTGAAGTGTATAGTTTTATAATGCACATCCCCATTTACTATTTTAATGCTAATCCATAAATTGATGCTGAGATTAGTCTTTACTCCAAGCTCTTCAAACAATGCAAAACATCTGTTCTTAAAATAACAAGTAGCCAAAGAAATTTGTTTTTCTCCTAGGGCGTACTCTTTACATTTTAATTGTATGTTCCTGATGAGGTAACAAACTCTCGCTTGTGAGAAAATAGTTTAGAGAGTGGGCGATATAACTAAGACCATTGCCCTCTGATGTATAGAATCATACAGCACAGAAGGAGCCCATTCGGCCTATTGTGCCTGGGCTGGCTCTTTGAAAGAGCCATCTAATTAATCCCCCACCTGCTCTTTCCCCATAGCCCTGTAATTTTTTTCCTTTTCAAGTATTTATCCAATTCCCTTTTGAAAGTTGCTATTGAATCTGCTTCCACCGCCCTTTCAGGCAGTGCATTCCAGATCATAACAACTCGCTGCGTGAAAAATTCACCTCTTCCCCCCCCGCCCCCGCAACTCCCAGTTCTTTTGCCAATTACCTTAAGTCTGTGTCCTCTGGTTACCGACCCTCCTGCCAGTGGAAACAGTCTCTCCCTACCTACACGATCCAAACCCCCTCATAATTTTGAACACCTCTATTAAATTTCCCCTTAACCTCCTCTGCTCTAAGGAGAACAGTCCCAGCTTCTCCAGTCTCTCCACGTAACTGAATTCTCTCATCCCTGGCACCATTCTAGTAAACCTCCTCTGCACCCTCTCCAATGCCTTGACATCCTTTTGCAAAACACAGGCTATAGCCTAGGCAAAGACAGCAACCAGAAAAAAGGTTATCCGAGGTAGTTTAAGCATGGCACACTGGCAAGCACGAGGCACTCTACGCTATGCATATCAATGTACTTTCATTTTGGAGCCTGTCCCAGTCATTGATTGCTGCTGAAGGGTCAGGCCCTTGCAGAATCTTCATTCCTTTCAGTCTCCGTCATAGTTGGTCCTTGTCCTCCAACGTGTTTTAAAAATAAATTTCAAATCCGCAGATATAACGAAACACGCTGTGAGGTGAACCACCGGCCCTTTGGGTTACAGAAGTAACTTCTCGGTGTGCGATGCTCCACTCAACCTTTGGCTTGAAGCATTGTAATGACCTTAACGTGCGCGCTCAGCCACTTCCGAAAACTCAAGGCGAATGATTTTGATAACCCACGGGTTGCAATTGTTCACAGAATATGTGCATGTATAGCAGAGCCTTGTTGCGTACATGCTTGCAATGGACAAAAAGAGTTGTCTCTCTTAGCACAATCCCAAATCGCGGGGCAGGTTTTGTCATTACTTTTGTGAGGATCCACACTGGGAATTGAGGTTTGATTAAACTCGTGTTGTGGGAGCGCTGACAAGAGAGATGTTTTCTGTTGATCATAATCTTGACTCGGCTGGTATCTGTGCACCAACACTTGTCTTAACAGCTTCCACTGTCAGTAAATTACAATCTGATTCCAGTACATAATGTCTCGGCAACAATGGTATAATATGTTACTGATCTCAACTGGTCAATAAACTTAAAGCATTTTTGCTCAATTAATGGATTTCCTTTTGCAGTCAAAAGTGTAGCCGGAGCAGATCATAGTGTGAAGATATGTAATTTGTTTCTCTAATAGTTTGCCAGCCAGTTTTAGCGATTACTCCAGTTCATTGAGATTTATCCCAATCAATGATCCTCTACTGTTTATATTCCAGGAGCCTTTTTCTTTTCTATATAGCTTTGTTTGCTCGTGCCAACTAATGTAATATTAATTAAGTGTCGCTTTCTATTGATCGGGCTATGCTGTTGTGTGACAAAGCCAGCAGTATATTAAATCATTCACTGTAACTTGTGAATTGGAAATCCCCTAGCTAAATTAATTGTCTTGGTTTTTTTCCCCCCATTACAGGTGCAACAACCGGACACAATGTGTTGTGATAACTGGGTCAGATGTGTTCCCTGACCCTTGCCCAGGGACCTACAAATACCTTGAGGTCCAATATGAATGTGTCCCCTACAGTAAGTACAAGCCTTCCCTTCTGATTAGTCTGTGCTTCTTGTCACAAGCGTTGTTCTACAAGAATCTGCACTTCCATGATAAAAAGTGGTTGGGTTTAACCTTAAACTGATCGTTTGTACACACACGACAGGGTGGTACAAATTGCACCGTAGGATGTTATCTAGCCAACTAAGATGGCGCTTGACTCTCCCAACTCCTCCTCGCCCAAAACGTTTGCCAGAGACATTTTCATTAAGACAGCGGCTGTTTTGCAGAAGGGCAACTTGTGCACGTAAAATCCATGCGCTTATGTGGTACCTAACACCATTTTGCATGCAAAGCACTTCTTGAGTAAGACATAGAACTGTTTCGTAAAAGTGCAGGCAGAAGCCATTCATGAGGTGTGGGTCAAGCATCCTTCCCCAATTGTCAGCCATTTGGCTTTTAAGGTGTTCAGAGTTGAAGAAAGCCAACCTGAACTTGACATTCAGGTAACGGATTGCAACCTTTCTCCTGCCAACTGCTGCAAGAAGGGATTCGGCCTACTTTAAAGGGTAGTGGTTATGCCTTATCGTATCTGTGGGGGAAATCCATTAAAAGATCATACACCTCTTTATTCCTGCTGTGTGTTTCTCTGTGAGCTTCGTAAGATGGATGCCTTTTCTGTTATGTTCACATGTACCATCTGCAGGATGGTAGCCCACTATGCATACTGTTTCTCAATATTCTACCTCCTGTGTGTGATGCTGGTGACTGATACAATCATTCTTCTTAACCTTTTAGCCTGCCAGAGGTACAGTGCGGAATGCAGGGAGTCATTGCTTCTGTTAACAGTGACATTTGTTTTTTTTTTCCTTCTCCCCTAAATGTCTGTTAAATAATTTCTTAACTGTGATTAATTTTTTGCTTTCATTTAAAGCTCTGAAATGTAAATCGGTCTGTACTGAGCATGATCCCACGCTAACTTTAAAGTTAAAAAAAATCATGCATTTAAATAATTGATAAGGACACAAGTCATAAAATTCACAAGGCTCGAGGAAGATTAGAGATTAGGAGAGGTTTATTTTCCCCCACAGGATAATGTGGAGCAGGCACAGTGTATTCCAAGGCACGATTGATGATTGACCAACAAGCCAGGCTTACTAATGAGGCTTAGGGAGGAGGGGACAACCTGAGAGCTAGGATCCTTCCCTATCGGCCCCAAGATAACCTTGAAAGCCAACGATGAGCTTGGCTGAGCCAGCAGCAGAAAGCCAACCTGTGCTCTGTGCTGGTAATCTGCACTGCTCCGGCCAGTTAAACTCCAGGACTAGGCCTGCACACACCTGAGAGTCCCCAAAGCCTTAGTTCTTGAAACCATGTTCTCTGGATTTAGGTTAGTGAGGCGTGTCCCCATGGGAAGGGAAAGTGCACTCCAGATTGAGCAAACCGAGACTCTACCTTGTGTGCGTTTCTCACCCGGTTCTCTACCCGGGTGCTTTACTGTCAGTCAGAACGTCACTTATATAGCGATATTGATAGATTAGGTGAATGGGCAAAACTGTGGCAAATGGAATTCAATGTAGACAAATGTGAGGTCATCCACTTTGGATCAAAAAAGGATAGAACAGGGTACTTTCTAAATGGTAAAAAGTTAAAAACAGTGGATGTCCAAAGGGACCTAGGGGTTCAGGTACATAGATCATTGAAGTGTCATGAACAGGTGCAAAAAATAATCAATAAGGCCAATGGAATGCTGGCCTTGATATCTGGAGGACTAGAGTACAAGGGGGCAGTAGTTATGCTGCAGCTATACAAAACCCTGGTTAGACCGCACCTGGAGTACTGTGAGCAGTTCTGGGCACCGCCCCTTCGTAAGGACATATTGGCCTTGGAGGGAGTGCAGCGTAGGTTTACTAGAATGATACCCGGACTTCAAGGGTTAAGTTGCGAGGAGAGATTACACAAATTGGGGTTGTATTCTCTAGAGTTTCGAAGGTTAAGGGGTGATCTGATCGAAGTTTATAAGATATTAAGGGGAACGGATAGGGTGGATAGAGAGAAACTATTTCTGCTGGTTGGGGATTCTAGGAGTAGGGGGCACAGTCTAAAAATTAGAGCCAGACCTTTCAGGAGGGAGATTAGAAAACATTTCTACACACAAAGGGTGGTAGAAGTTTGGAACTCTCTTCTGCAAACGGCAATTGATACTAGCTCAATTGCTAAATTTAAATCTGAGATAGATAGCTTTTTGGCAACCAAAGGTATTAAGGGATAATGGGCCAAAAGCAGGTATATGGAGTTAGATCACAGATCAGCCATGATCTTATCAAATGGCGGAGCAGGCATGAGGGGCTGAATGGCCTACTCCTGTTCCTATGTTCCTTATCTTGAAGGCGTCATAACCACCAGCTTAAAAAAAACTCTCAAAACTATTTGGCAATCCATACCCTTGTCACCAAAAGAAAGAACTTGTATTTATTTACTGCCTTTAGTATCCTCATGAGGGAGAAAGGAATAGAAGGAAATGCTGATAGGTTTAGATAAAGTAGGGTGGGAGGAGGCTCGTGTGGAGCATAAACACCAGCATAGACCAATTGGGCTGAATGGCCTGTTTCTGCATTAGAGCAGAGAAGATAACGGGGAGATTTTATAGAGGTGTTCAAAATTATGAATGAGGAGAAATTGTTTCCACTGGCAGGAGGGGCCGATGACCAGAGGACACAGATTTAAGATTCAGAAGGGAGATGAGCAGATTTTTTTTTATGCAGCGAGTTGTTATGATCTGGAATGCAGTGCCTGAAAGGGTGGTGGAAGCAGATTCAATAGTAACTTTCAAAAGGGAATTGGATAAATATTTGAATAGGAAAAAAAATGCAGGGCTATGGAGAAAGAGATGGGGAGTGGGACTAATTGGATAGCTCTTTCAAAGAGCCGGCACAGGCACGATGGGCCGAATGGCCTCCTTCTGTGCTGTAAGATTCCATGAAGTACTTTTGAAATGTGGTCACTTGCACTCACCAGCCCAAATTGGTTAGCTGAGGGCACTCACACTGAAGCCAGCTATATATCCAATTTTGAAAATTACTATCGAATCTGCTTCCACCATCCTTTCAGGCAGTGAATTCCAGATCAGAACAACTTCATTGGCTTCAGGACGTCCTGAGGTCGTAAAAGACGCGATACAAATGCAAGTTCGTTCTTTCTTTCCATGTGATGAAACACGGTATAGATGCTACGTTCTAACCGAAGCTGGGAGAAATTGTATCTGAAACGGAAAGTGTTCCATTCCCAGCACCAACATCCCTCACCTGGAGCAGGATGGGGGTGGGTGGGGGTGGCAGAAATTGCATGCAAAAAGAAAAAAGTGATGACAAGAAAATCCGACATAAACGTGAAACTGGGAATAGCTTCATCACGAGTATTGTTGTTGAAATACTCGTGTTTGCCAGAGGACGTTGTAACGCTGGGCCACGTACTGATCCCGTTTGCTGTGCTTTGGTCATTTGGCGGTTGCGTGCTTCTGACACTGGGCCTCGCCGGCTGGGACCAAATGTCATGGAAGTCGCCTGCAGTCCGTGACCTTCCACCCGTTATTTAATTGACATTGGTGCATGCCGGTCGGACAACGTGCTCTTGAAGGTAGAGAAAGACCTAGGGGGTTAATTTCCTCAGGGAGACCTCGCGATCGGCCGTCGTGACTGTTTGCGCGAGTAAACGGGGATTTCCCCCACCGATCGGGAGAACCCCCCCCCCCCCCCCCCCGAGGAAATTTCCTGAGGCTAGAGTCGCCAAAACCGACAACTGCGCATCATGGAGAAACATACCGTAATGGGCGGTGATAAATCAGCCTTAAAAGCACACGACCAAGGCAGCGTTGCTCCAGAACCTTCTTGTGGGGATGGTGGCGGGGAGGGGGAAGGGTTGTGGAGATGTAGTAGACTATGCCTTGCAATAATTTCCCTTGCCCTTGTCTCTGTCTGCCATCGTGGTGGTATTATTAATGATTCCAAACAGGTACAATCCTGCTCTCTGCTGAAGAATAAGGTCATGCATACTAGTTCACTGGAAGGAATCTTCAGAAAGTCATTAAAGCGCGATTGTTGAAACCTGTATAAAAGAAGAAAAAAAACTCTCAACCTGTTCAGCTGTGCCCAGAATTCTAAGCTCGTACTGTGGTTGTTTACAAGACCCAGCTCCTACATCACCATGCTGGTTGTCAATGGCTGAGTCCTCTTGAATATGTACAGATACCCTGTGGGGTGATGCATTTAAAGGGAAGCTAGATAAGTACATGAGGGAGAAAGGAATAGAAGGGTGTGCTGATAGGGATAGATGAAGTAGGGAGGGGGGAGGCTCGTGTGGAGCATAAACGCCGGCATGGACCAGTTGGACTGAATGGCCTGTTTCTGTGCTGCAGACTTGGTGTAACGAGTTTGGTTTGTGAAACTGTCATTTCTGGGCGGTTGGTGACATTACTGAGTAGCAGGTCCGCATTTCATTGATGCTTTTCTTCTTTAACCATGATCTGTCAACCGTCGGTAGCTGAAGCAGATGCTTTCAAGAAGGGAACTATATCGTTGCTTAAAGAAGTGGAATGTTAAAGAGTGAGGGGAGTGAGCAGGAGAGTTGGATTAGACTAGATACCTCTGGTGGAGAAAGGCAACAGAGCAGACACTATGGGCCAAATGGCCTGGTTGTCTGTGTTATCAACTAGTAGAAAGAATAAGAACTCAGTGAATTTACTTCGGCTTACAGTGGTTACTGTGGGCAACTGGAATGGCATTAGAACATTGCAGGACTCGTCAGTGAAATTCCCTCCTGTGTTGGGGTTTCAGAGCTTGCAGGCCGTCTTTCTGTCATCACCTGCACTTGCTTTGTCTTGTGGTATGAGTGGCCTTCAGGATCAGGAGCCCCTTTGGCTTCACCTTCAGTATCTGCCTTGTTGGCCTCACAAATTGCAGTGTGGGTGCCAAAAATCATGGTCGACTTGTGAACACAGCTTTTGGCAGCGAAAAAGACTGCTGCCCGGGTCGCTAAGGGCCCAAATTATCACAGCTGACGACTGCTTATTCGTCTTAAAGTGACTTGCCTGATGCAGCAGGCGAGGGCTAATCAACTCTGCTGAAGTGAAAGATGCTGAGAATTCGATTTTTGTCTGAAAAATGTTTGTATTTTTGGTGCGCTAGAGGGGTTCGAGAGGGTGAAGATCTTGGATTCTGCCCCTGGAGTTATGGATGTACTCGCTGTATATACCAGCAGCAGAGATTCAACTGGAGTGGGCACATAGGACACTTGCCCACATCCGGAAAAAAATAACAATTCCTGTTATTCAGAGATGGCTGCCTAAATAGGACCTCTTTGGATTCTTTGCCATTATCAGCGCTAGATTATAATGGCCTGGCTGGACACCATTTCCTTGGAGGAGGTTTCTCATAATTGGATCGACGTCCTTTAGGCAAGGCCTTGAGTCTGGATAGTTTCCCTTTCAGAGTTGTATTAAATAAAACTGACCCCTATTTTCATTGAACGTAATCCGTTTTGTAGCAGAGGATGGATATGCCAAATCATAGCATTATGTGGTGATTTCTTTGATTTTTAAATAAAGACAAAGATCTCCTTGTGTCTCTTAAGGGCCCATTATCGTCTTAGTTACATCGAGTTACTTTGAAACTATAACACAGAAACAGGCCATTCGGCCCAACTAGTCTATGCCAGCATTTATGCTCCACACGAGCCTCCTCCCTCCCTATTTCATCTAACCCGACCAGCATATCCTTCTATTCCTTTCCCCCTCATGTACTTATCTAGCTTCCCCTTAAATGCACCAAACTGTGGTTTTGGCTGAAGTGAAAGCAACATGCCTTTCTAAAATGGTTACTGTCACTTAGTGCACCATTTGAGAAGGTTGTTAAATGTCACAGCCATGGCTTTTGGATGTTGAATGATCTTGCATCACTGCTACCTCTGGGCACTGGGAATGAGTTGCCAGGGTGCACTTGTGTGAGGTGCTTTTAGCAGTGACCTTTGGTGAAAGTTTTACTTGGTTGATTTTCCTCCCCTAGTCCATCTCCAGATTGCTGGTTCTCCCAAAACAGAAGGCTTTTCACTTGTTCCGTTTTATCTAATGGTGCAAGATAAGGTTGTCTTCTGCCACCGCTAAACCCATACTTACATCCGGCATTGGTTTGAGATTCCTCGTGTTTTAAATGGACTTTGTCAAGAGTTAACAATCTGGGGCGCAGACTCCTTAGCATTTCATCTATTGTACAAAAGTAAATTCACGACTTCCCCCAAAGTAATCCGGGGGGATTTGATTGGTTGGTCTCACTAATGAAGCGAAACATTGTTTTTGAAAATGAATATTTTGCCACGGTTGCACTATTCAAATTCTCTTAAATTTTAAGGATTTGGATTCCTTCACTTCCCTAAGTTGTGTGGAAGGATAGATGTCCTTGCGTCAGATTGATGTGAATACAGCTACCTGGAAAGATGGAAGCATCCATCTCACCAGTTCCCTCATGTTTGGACAGTTCAGCTACATTTTACTCAAGAGCCACACTCAAAAGGAAGCGATCATGGATTGAGTTCAAGGAGAAGTGCTGATCCTCTTTCCAATTGCACACTTCCAAATGCAAGTTCTTTCTTTCTTTCTTTCTTTCCCATTGACATCCAGTTTGGGAGTCCCTCGTACAGTGAGGTTTCGCCCAACTGTGCAGACTGAAACCCAGATCTGCCAGGTATTTTGCTGCTCTTCTCATGGACCATAGCAGTTAATGTTGTGTTGATTAAATGTAAACAATTTTACAACACCAAGTTATAGTCCAGCAATTTTATTTTAAATTCACAAGCTTTCGGAGGCTACCTCCTTCCTCAGGTGAACGATTTGGGAAATTTCCAAATCGTTCACCTGAGGAAGGAGGTAGCCTCCGAAAGCTTGTGGAATTTAAAATAAAATTGCTGGACTATAACTTGGTGTTGTAAAATTGTTTACAATTGTCAACCCCAGTCCATCACCGGCATCTCCACATCTTGATTAAATGTGTTCATTAAATAATAGACAAGAGATGATCAAATGCTCCATGGTACATGTTGTCTCTTTTGTGGCTGGGACTGTTTCAGTGTCTTCGGTGGATCACAGCTGTTCACGGTTAAATGATGTTGGGGGTATAAGGATAGATAGGTTCTCTGGAGTTCTGCTTGATTGTTTTTGATGGGCAGGAAGACATTTTGCACAACTTTCTCTGAAGTGATTAAATGAGTTGGGTCGGATCCATGATGAGCACATTGTCTGTGAAAGAAGCAGGCCTGAATTGCCAGATGGCCTTTTTCTCACTGCGTGCTTCGTCTTATGTTCATCTTTACGGCACTTTCCCATCGTCTCCTCTGGGCAATTCAGACTTGACTCTCCTGAGGGAGTGTTGAAGAGGTTTTGAGTCTGGTTTGGCAAATAAAATTATCTGACATTCTATTAAAAGAATTATGGTCACTTCCTTGGAACTGGGATATGCAATATTTGCTTCTGCAATTGGAGGTTCTTTTGGATCTTTCGTTGGCTCGATGCTTTGTTTTATTTCTTCTGCAGACCAAAAGATTCCTTCCAGTTCTGCGAAGGGAGGTGGACTGCTAAGCACAATTCATTTCTGCCATTGGACCTGAACTGGTTGTTCGCTTATGGACTAGTGCAAGGACTGAGCCTGAGGACTTATAGTTCAGTCAATACAGGCTTGGGGCCTCACAGCATTCTTTAACCTTTGGTGAAGAGGAAACTCTGAGTCAAATTTTTATTGATCTTTTGCTTAACTTGAGACCATGTTGCATTGAGTTGCTGGTGATCTGCCTGATTTGAAACTGTCTCCCTTTCTCTCTCTCTCTCTCTACATCGATTGTGATGAATAGGCTGCGTGCAGTTCACCTGGTTATTTGTTTTTTCTCTTGTCTTGCATTGTTCAAATGTCACATTTGTACAAAGGAAAGTAATTGTAGTCTGTGACTTTCAAGTTGGGGAATTGGTTTGCATAATCAGTCACAAAGCTGTGGAGTATATGAACGTGTCACTTGGTTCACTGAGGCAGTTAATCATTTAAATGCCACTGGATATAGGATTTCACTCCAAAATATTCATGTAAACATTCCAAAAATATGACAATTCTAAGAAATCTGTTAAGTTATGTTGTTTTACATGAATTCCACTTTATTTTTGTTACCTGTTTATACCACTTAAACCCAGTCATTAATATTCAACATCGTACTTGCACATTGTAAATGCAATAACTTGCATTTATATAGCGCCTTTAATGTAGTAAAACGTCCCAGGGCGCTTCACAAAATTTGACACCAAGCCACATCAGGAGGTCCTAGGACAGGTGACCAAGAGCTTGGTCAAAGAGGTAGGTGTTAAGGAGGTTCTTGAACGAGGAGAGAGAGGGGTAGAGAGTTTGGTACCAACACTCAGCCTGGTGGGTGAAGACACTGGGATGGAAATTCCACTTCTGGGCGCCCCAGCCCACGGTTTTCTGTCTATTAAAGTGAGAGGGCGTTGAATCATGGGCTGCCGAGTGTAAAGGTAGAATTTGTACCCCACCAGCTCTAGGAATATACAAACTAGAAGATCTCGGGATGGATTTGTGGTCTATGCTGAGATAGCTAATCTCAGCCAGGACTGTCATTAGGGTGCTTAAATTGAGTTCACTGGCCCTCGGCTGCAGTGGGGTGAAGGGGGAGATGAATGTTCTGTCCTCCTGTTTGTGACTTCACCCACCTTAAGTCCCAAGCTCCGGAATTCCCTCCCTATATCCTTCCAGCCTCTCCACCTCTCCCTCTCCTCCTTGAAGGCCTTCCTTATAACCCAACTCGTATCCACCTAATCGTCTCCATTGGCTCGGCGTCCATTTTTTTGGCAGGTTACGCCACCGGGAAACACCTTGGAATAATTTTCCAAAGTTAAAGACGCTACATAAATGCAAGTTGCTGTTGTTGCTGTCTGGCGGCTTCTGCTGCAAAGTGTCCGCGTGTGGATGTTGCACAAAAGCAGGACGGGGCTCAGCCGTGATGCCCTCTGTGGCCAAATATCCTCCTGACAGTTCTGCACACGATGAATGGTCCCTTGTGTGAGCTGCTTGGGGGGAGGGGGGGGGTGCGGGCACCGGGTGCCTGTGGAACTGTACCTCACCAAAACTAGGATCAAGGGACAAGGGGCAAAAACATCTGCAGCATTTAAACAAAGTTTCATTTTTATAGCCTTTATCAGTTTAGTCTTTGAATACTCTCCAAACTTGCCAGCTGAGGCTTTTCATCAAAATGCCTGTCATTTAGGTCAATTGAAGGCACTGGATTTTTTTTTGGGTGTGTGTGGTATACTGACCCCATTGGCGCTGGCTTTCTTTTCATACCAAAGAAAATAAGAAGGAAAAGAAATGCTTTGATCGTGGTTTCTGTCGTGTGAATTGCAAATGCAAACCGAACTCAGTGGTAGAACAGTTGAACCTGTAGCACAGACATACCGAAAGAAAGCATTACTTTATCAATACTGTGACCTTGCATTAACTTCACTTCTTTATGGGTCTCAAATTTGACTCCACTGCTTCGAGAAATGCAATAAGCTGCCGCGGCGAAGCTATTTGGCTTCTCGCCTTTCCGAATAATAAGTCAAAACTGATAAATTAATCTAAAACCGGTCAATTGATTGAATGAATGGGGAGCTTTGATAAGTTACATGTAATTGCATTTAGGTGCTGCTTGTAACGCGTTGAAGAGCTTGTTAACGAACGAATGTCGGGGTACAGCGGTGAGAATGTGCATCGATGCTGTGCTTTCCGTTTACGCATTGTGATGTGGCCATGATTGGCCCCTTTGTGTCAGCATGAAACGCGCCTGGTTAATGTGGATGATTGTGGTGTTGTTTCGAGACGTAAAGTGGCACTGCAAAATTGAGTTGCTGTTACGGTTTTAAACAAAAAAACATCTTGAGAGGTTTTATATTATACCACTAATGCAATAATCCAACCCACAGCCATATACATAAGCTCAAATGGTGATTAATTCTTGCTGTGCCTGCTCCCTGGTATTGGAATGCAGGTGTCGTGTGACTGGTGTCAAAAAAAGACGGTGCGGGACTAATTTAACTCCCACCTATCTCGACACTTGTTAATGATCCAACGTATTGAAGTATGGCGGACCTGACGATGATGGATAAATCATGTTAATCTTTTTTCTTTTTTTCTTGCACTCTTTCTCATTCTCTCTTCCAATGCTTAAAATAGAAGTGGAGCAAAAAGGTAAATAACATACACAGTCCCGAACCCAGATCCTTGTTTTGTGGCATATGGTTGTTAACCTCCCTTAACCCGCCCCCCAACCCCCTACTCTGGTGTTCCTACAGGGAATCTATAATCAGAACAGATAATGAATGTAAAGGTCAGTAGTTTGTATTGTGTCTGATCCAGTGACGTAGCTACACATTAAGAAGGTGGTGGGTGTAGTTGCTGGTGTCCTGGAGGATATCTCTTTCACACCCATAGGCGCTTTCTTGTGTCGGTGGGTGTCATCTGCCTGGCTTCCAGAACCTTCTCCATAGCATGCCATGGCTTAACAGGGCTTCCTGGGTTTAACTCACGCACTGCTTCTGTCGTCTTTTTGTTCTCCACTGGCTTTCCACCTCTAGCTTTCTATTGTAAAACATGACGATAACCTCTTTCGCCCATCTCCTCTCCTCCTCCCCTCACCTCACCCTCCACTCCCCTTACTTCACCACCCCCACTCCTCTCACCCAACCCCCCCCCCCCCCTCCTCCTCCAACTCCAGTTTCACTTCCCGAACTCTCAAAAAAAAAAACATGGACAACCGACATTCTCGCACCTATTTATCGGTCACACTTTGATGTGTAAAATCTTAATTTTCAATGTTTCCGTTGTGCTGTGATATTAAAAATGAGCTGCGTGTGATTCTGCGTGTGTTTAAAATGTCAGTTGATTCCTTGTTTTGTTCTCTTCCCGGTTTTCCCTGTTTCTTAGTTTTTGTTTGCCCCGGGACGCTGAAAGGGATTGTGGAGTCGGCCTACGTGACTGAGGCTGAGCAGCAGTCAGGTGCCTGGTGTAAAGACCCGCTGCAGGCCGGGGACAAGATCTACTACATGCCGTGGACGCCGTACCGCACCGACACCTTGATGGAGTACGCGTCGGTGGGAGACTTCACCTCCGGGCGCCACACCACCACGTACAAGCTGCCCCACAGAGTCGACGGCACCGGGTTCGTGGTGTACGACGGAGCCGTCTTCTTCAACAAGGAACGGACGAGGAACATCGTCAAGTACGACCTGAGGACTAGGATCAAAAGCGGCGAGGCCATCATCGCCAACGCCAACTACCACGACACCTCCCCCTACAGGTGGGGGGGCAAGTCGGACATAGATTTGGCGGTGGACGAGAACGGGCTGTGGGTCATCTATGCGACCGAGCAGAATAACGGGATGATGGTCGTGAGCCAGCTGAACCCTTACACGCTGCGCTTTGAGGGCACCTGGGGCACCTCGTACGACAAGAGGTCCGCCTCCAACGCCTTCATGATTTGCGGCGTCCTGTACGTCGTGCGCTCGGTGTACGAAGACAACGAGAGCGAGACAGGCAAGAACTCGATCGACTATACGTACAACACCAACCTGAACAGGGAGGAATACGTCGACATTCCCTTTCCCAACCCATACCAGCACGTGGCGGCTGTGGATTACAACCCGCGGGACAACCTGCTGTACGTGTGGAATAACTATTTCATACTGAGGTACACCCTCGTGTTTGGACCTCCCGATCCTGCCCAAGGTAAGAGTCTCCTCGACGGCTTCCAATACTCTACTTTTCGGAGTCGCGGGCTTCTTGAGAGAGATGTCTTTCTGTATAAGTTGTGAGGGAAAGAAAATAACACAAATTAGAAAAATAAGACCTTGTCCCCATGATTATTGTTAACGGACATATATTAGAGAAAAGCTTTATAGTTATGCAGTCTTCCAATTTGTCTTGATAAATCAATGTAAATATGTAACAATTTTTTACACAACGAGTTGTTATGATCTGCACTGCACTGCCTGAAAAGGTGGTGGAAGCAGATTCAATAGTAACTTTCAAAAGGGAATTGGATATCTACTTGGAAAAGGAAAAATTTGCAGTGCTCTGGGGAAAGAGCAGGGGGAGTGGGGACTAATTGGATAGCTCTTTCAAAGGGCCGGCACAGGCATGATGGGCCAAATGGTCTCCTTCTGTGCTGTAAGATTCTATGAATTCATAGTGCGTTCACGCTGTGAGTTTAGATTCAGTACTAAGAGGTTTGGGCTTCACACCAACACTAAACTTGTGGAGTGTGAATTGGGTATCAAGGCTCAAACTGAAGGGAAGCAGTCAGTCTCTTTTCTCTTCGCTTTAGTGTCCGCTTGAGCCCGGACTCTGGATTCAGACTGCGCTTACACTCGGACTGCAGAGTCGGTGTGAGAGGAAAGCGCTGCAGTTATAGAGAGAATGCAGCCTCGGACACCGAGGGGTTGTGTGGAATTAAAAGGGAGTCTGATTTAAACAAAAAAATCACAGGTGCTGGAACATTGAAATAAAAACAAAAGGACTGTGGGCGAATGGGTCGTTAGCCAACTGAACCCTTACACACTCCAAGGCACCTTGTACGACAAGAGGCCCTCAATGAATGCGTTCATGATTTGTGGCGTACACAGCGCGATAGGTTTACGAATGGTAATGGGAGCGAAATGGGGGGTAAGAAAATGCTGGAAACGCACAACAGTTCCTTCTGCATTTGCAAAGACAAAAGGACACACTTGCATCAAGGCTGGTCCACCTTTCAAAGCTGAAGGGAAGGAAGAAGAAACTGGGGGCGGATTTCCACAGGAGTTGTCAACTCATCCACTGTAACTTTGGGCTTTACATATTTTTACCTGGGGTTTCTGCGGCTTTACAGATTCCCTCTCCCCCACCCCCACCTCCAGTGGCCGTTCACCCCCATTGTGCACTGGCAAAAAGTCACAAGCTTTAAATTTAAAGGTGGGTTTTACAAATTCAAGTTCCCTATGCAGAACCGGGAGTTTAGCACGCCCTGCAGGATTTTCCATCCATTAAACAAAGCACAAAGCAGCCCGCTTGATTGGTACCCCATCCACCACTCTAAACATTCACTCCCTTCACCACCGGCGCACCGTGGCTGCAGTGTGTACCATCCACAGGATGCGCTGCAGCAACTCGCCAAGGCTTCTTCGACAGCACCTCCCAAACCCGCGACCTCTACCACCTGGAAGGACAAGGGCAGCAGGCACATGGGAACAACACCACCTGCACGTTCCCCTCCAAGTCACACACCATCCCGACTTGGAAATATATCGCCGTTCCTTCATCGTCGCTGGGTCAAAATCCTGGAACTCCCTTCCTAACTGCACTGTGGGAAAACTGTCACCACATGGACTGCAGCGGTTCAAGAAGGCGGCTCACCACCACCTTCGCAAGGGCAATTAGGGATGGGCAATAAATGCTGGCCTCGCCAGTGATGCCCACATCCCATGAACGAATAATTTTTAAAAATGGCGTGCCCAAATAACCTCAATGGAAGAAAAGTCCTGCAGTGTACATGGGCATCCATGTTCAAATTCCTGGTATGCACCCCCGATGCACAAATAGGTGGTGTAAGAGAGTGAATATGTAACATCTGCCCAACAGTGTAAACTAATGGCGCTGAGTGATATTTTCATTGAAACTGTCGTAGACAGTCCAACGCACTTTGGAACCCAGGCCATGAATGCAATTTCTGACGTTTTGTCAACCTGGACTGCGCACTCCCTCTCTCTCAGTCTCTCTCCCTCTCTGCCATTCCTCCTTTCTCCCTGTCTCATTTTCCATCTTTCTTATTCCCTTGCTATCATATCCCATCTCTCTGAATCATTACCGATGCCATTCCCTTTCTCTATCCCTCTTATCCCCTTCCTTTCATTCTCACTCTCCCTTGTTCTCTCTCTGCTTCCCTTTTCCTCTCACCATCATTCCCACACAGTGGCTGTAAGCAGCTCTTTGCTTCCTAACCCGCTCCGCCTCCACTGCAAGTAACCACTCTGGCTTCTTTGCTGCTGTAGGGGCTGGTTGCACTGAAGTCTTGTGCTTGCTGGAGGAACAGTGAGGGGTCACTCTTCATTTGCTCCAGATCTGCTTATTGTTGAAGTGCTGTGTGCATAAACCCGCTCCCCCTGGTATGGTGTTATATTCAGGGTCAAATTAGGTACACAAAAATGAATCCGCAAACAGGTGAACTCATTCATCTAAGGCAAGGTCCGTTCGCCTGTTGCAGGTCCGTTCGCCTGTTGCAGGTCCGTTCGCCTGTTGCAGGTCCGTTCGCCTGTTGCAGGTCCGTTCGCCTGTTGCAGGTCCATTCCAGGTACAGTGTAAATTAGGAAGTAAAGGATAGGTTCAATTGTCTGAAACATTGGCGTTTCACCCGTGAGTAATGCTCTGTTTTTTTTTAAAAAGGGGTTTTCTTTCCATCAGTTAACCTCAAAACACATGGTACTAGTCTATCTTTCTAATGGTACAACTCCCTCGATTTAATCTCCATTGAGTCAAAGAAGAGTATAAATGGGCTTCTCACCTGAACCTGCCTCTTTCACGCCTGGAAGGTTGGCTTAAAATGACCCCTCCTCCGCCTCTGTTTACTTTATATCATTTTGGATACCTCCATCAAATCCCCACCTCAGTCTTCTCAGTTCAAGAGAAGACGACTCTAAAAAAAATTTTTGATACGGGCTGTGTACCAAATTCCAGGGTTGTCCCGATGTCCGCCCCCCATTCCCCCCAACTCTTTGTGCACGGTTGTGCCTCTATTGCCATAGCAATCTCTTGGGTACCAAAATAGATGTACCTGCATTGGTACCACGTGCACAAGGTCACCTGGAATGATCCATATCAACTGCAGTTCAAAGGTAGCTTGTGTAAAGTCCTGGGACAAAGGGTAAGGTTTTAAAAGTGAAACCTAATTCTGTCACTAATGCTGCAACTGTGCAGCCAGTCCACATTTTAATGTGTCGCTATCTCAGCTCTTCACAGCCCTACAATTCACACTGGCGTTTGTGACTGATGCGCAGAGTTCAATGCATGTGTTTGAACGCACAGGGCTTCACCGCGATGCAATGAAATCCTCCTCCCTGCCTGGTCTAGAGCTGATACCGTGCTGCTCAGTGCCATGTATAAGCAAAGTGAGTGCTGCCTCGGTTTCATCTCCGCTCCATTCCGTCCCCTCTGTTTAAGGTCACTGCAATGCCCTGTCCCGCTTCGGACTTCCACGATTGCCATTGTTAATCAGCTCAGCTCCAATCCATTTTTTTTTCTTTTCTGGACACTGTCTCGATCCAGACAGTATTCGTGAAAACAACCAAGGCATGGCAAAATAGAGAGAGAGCGAGGGAAAGGGAAAGGGAAAAAGATTAAAGTTCGGGGAAATGGCACGAGAATTCCGAACACATCTTTAAATTGCTGCCTCGCTCTCACTCCTGTCAGCTGTGGTCTTTTGTAGTAACAACCCAACCTATTTGGAACAGATGGTATCTTACACACACCCGATTGTGATTTGACGACTCTGCCCTTAGTTTAGGGATGACAAATGTAAGGAATCTTACAACACCAGGTTATAGTCCAACTGTTTTATTGTATCAAATAAAACAGTTGGACTATAACCTGGTGTTGTAAGATTCCTTACATTTGTCAACCCCAGTCCATCACCGGCATCTCCACATCTTAGTTTAGGGGCCAGCGGTTCCTTAACTAAATTCGAGAAGCCAGTTTCCCCCCGTGTTTGTTTTCTAATTGCGGTCGTCAAGTCTCAGCATTTCACAACAGTGCCCAGTATGATTCTCACCTGATCGAAAGGTGAAAGGGCAGAGCATGGAGGGGAGAGGACCTTCTCCCTCAGAACAATCCAGGATAAAAGCATCACAAGAGTCCACGGGATATCCAGACCTGACCTATTTTGTACTTGCGCTGTAAATTTCTGCTGCAGTTTATTCCAGTCAGATTTTAGAGTGGAAATTCACACCTCTTCCCCGACTTTCATTTGGATTTGTGAGGTGGGATATTCACATCAGGTTTATATAAAGAGTACAGCGAGTCCTGTGCTCATTTATGCTGCATTTACTTTGACACGTTGTCACTGCCAGTTGCCCCAGTTTTGATGACAGAGCAGTAAACAAGGTGGCATGGCTGCCCGCAGTGGCTCAAGGCCCATTTAAAGAGGCAGTTTCTGTGGCCACCTCCAGAGACAGCACCACCCCAGCATCAATGCAAACATTGCTGGGAGTGGCAGAGTCAGCCATCGTTTCAAAGGTGGCCATGTTTTCTGATGGAAGGGAGGTGGCTATGTTTTCTGCAGGATGGCGAGATGGCCATGTTTACTGGCGAAGGGAAAGATGGTCATGTTTTTTTGGTGTGGGAGGTGGAGGGAGAGGCAGCCAAATTTCCTGGTGGAGGGAGAGGCAGCCACCTTTTCTGATGGAGGGGGGAGGCTGCCATGTTTCCTGGCAGCTGGTGTGATGAATGGCTTAGCTGCTCCTTCCGTGGCCAACAACGGGTCTTTTTTTTGACTTTTTGTTGACCTGTACGGCTCTTTCCCAGCCGCCGCTGTTTCAGTTGCTTGAAGCAAAATCACGACTGTAAACCACATCTGCAGCTGTTTTTCCGATTGGTCTGGCTCTCGTGGAATTTGCTCCACAGCGCAAATGGGGCAGTTTCCGCAGAACCGGGGGCCCCCCAGAGGAGAAGCTGTGGGGCCTGCTTCTTGGAGCAGTTATACAATCAACACGCCGTAAAGCTACAAACGAAGAGTCAACACTCGCGTTTAGCTAAGTAATCTAAACCTCCCAGCACATAGACTGACTCCAACAGCCTTTCCTGTTTCCCTGAACCTAAGTGAGTATGAGTTTCAGATGCTTGTGCAGTATAGCTGGAATACAAAGAGAATGACGGCGAGGACAAAATGGAACAAGAATATAGTTATGATGGGAAACTTGAAAAGACTGTACTCAGGAGAGCGGAGAAGGTTAAGGTGAAATCTAATCACATTTTTAAATGTCTTGCGAGGGTAAATAGTGAGAGGTTATTTCAGCTACTTGGTAAATTACTAAGTGGGATTGCTCTGACCCCAACTTTGCAGTACCTTGGGATGTTTTGCTCCTTTAAAGGTACTACATAAATGGAAGTATTTATGTAGTACCTTACATAGACTTGCCAGGATGCTGCCAGAGATGGGAAACTATAGTTGTGAGGAGAGACTTGAGATCCTGGGACGATTGCCACTGGAGCAGAGAAGGTCAAGAGCAGATTTTAAAAGAGTCTTTTTTTTAAAATTATGAATGGTGAATAGGGGAAAAACTGTGGTTGGGGAGTCAATGATGAAAGGTCATCAATTTAAAATTGTCATGAAGTGAGTGAGGTTAGGAGAAGTTTGAGGCTTTGCTGTAGGGAGTAGTTGCATCTTTTAAGGGAAAATTAGATAAATATTTGAAGCAGAGGAAGATACACGATTACCAGGAGAGAACAGGGCAGTGGGATTAGTTTTTATTGCTCGAGCAAAGAGCTGGCACGGACACGATGGGCCTAATGGCCTCTTTCTGTGCTGTAAACCTCTATGGTAAGTTATTAGAAGCGTAAAGGGGGAGACTAGAAGAAATGATTTCACGCAAAGAGTCATTAGAACATGGGGTCCTTTACCATAAGTGGCTATTGAAGCCAAGTCGATCAGAACATTTTAAAGGAAGTTTGATGAAGATTTAAAGGAGATGAATATTAAAAGATACAAGCAAAGAACAGGGATATGGAATTTAAAGTAGATAGCTCCAATATGATGCTAGCTCCGGCACAGGAACAAGGGCTGAGTGGCCTCCTTCTGTGCCGAAATGTCTGTGGTTCTATGCGGTGGGGGGGGGGGGGGTGGTAAATTATCATTGTCACTCTCTGACACAGCGGATTGCCTGCCTATTAGGGAACCCGTCCGCTTTTCATTTCATTGAAATTACCGGAGTGAAAATCGGACAGCTTCTACATCGGGCGGGCAATTGGCTCCACCAGATTGCCAGGCGGTAAAGTCAAAAAATTTTCTCTGTGGAGAGAAAGATAAAGACATTTTTGGAATGCAACAGAAAAATAGCAAAGTCAAGAGGCACGTATAAGGAAGAGACACGGAAACTGGGCTACCAAGAGGTGGGTCGGGAGACGCTGCATACCGTGACATTGAGAGAGAAAGAAAAATTAGCTCAGGAGAACAAAGAGAGAAATGGCATGGGTTATATATTGTGCACTGGAGGCCAGATCGGGACTGGTATCAGATGAAACCTGACCTCTAAAAGGCACTAGGATCCATCCGCCTGTTGGCTGGGCAGATGCCAGCATCAATTTAGACACCAGTTCCAATAACCTGGCAGCCAATTCAAAGTCACATCAGCTCCATTGTATCTGCCAGATTGCCCTGTTTTGTCCAATGCTTCTCCTCCCACCTATAGGGTTGCCACCTGTTCTGTTGGATGGGCCATTTATTGAGCAGGCCACCCTGTCTTTTAAAGCATTTTATAAAATGGAAACTGCACAGTTGAAGTCCAGTATTGTGGGTTTTTAGTACAGTTTCTGTTTCATCTGATATTGCAGGATTTACAATGAAATGTCCAAACTGGACTGATTCAGACTTCCTGTGGTTGCTAAAAGACCCTGGCCTTGAAATGGAGCCACCATGAAAGAGAGGAGCAGCCAGTCTCAGTGGCTAATGGCAATACATCTAAATCTAGCATCTAAACAAAGAGCTGGTAAAAGGGCAGGAGTCAGGATATCCTGCAACAATGGAGACAGACTGCATTGAAACAAATGTACTCTCTAAATAGAACAGATGAATAATACGACCACACAATAGTTGAAATAATTGGCCTTAATACAATTTTTCACAAGTCTTTTTTTTCTCCTAAGGTACATCCACCACCCCCCCCCCCCCCTCCCCGTCCCTGCTCTGTGCCAAATTCCGTTCTCTGTACGGTTTTAGACTCAGTGTCACAGATCAGAGGTACTTTGTTCTGCCCTCTATTAGATGTTTCACATCTGCAACTGCAACATTTTCTTTGAAACAAAGTTAAGTGTTGTTCTGTATCCATCTCTTGGGCCAAGTGTTTGGTCACCCTTCCAAATCTCTCCTTCCCTGGCTCAGCGTCCAGTTTGTTGGATGCTTACCTGTGAAGGGGCCTTGGGACGTTTATGTTAAAGATGCAATATTAAATGCAAGTTGCTATTTAAGATATGAGCGTACATAAGGAACGGCCCCACCTGACAGTACAACAGAGCAGGCAGTGCCGCCAATAGCAAGGGGCCAAATCCACCACAGGCATCAGACAGTAAAGAGCTGACCAAAACAGAATGCAGGTGACATGCGCTGAGCCAGATAGAGAAGGAAAGAGGATGTTGATAAACATTATAAAAGATGTGGAAAGAGGTTCTGGATGGGAAGTGAAAGGCAGATAAACCTTGGGACAGGTGGACTTTGGGAAAGGAAGACTTGGAAACCTAGACAACCATGAAGAAACTGATCTCGACGTCCATGGCAGGAATGAACACAAGGAAGAGGGAAGGGGAGAACGACAGAGTAGAGTCGAGAGTTGGGTATGCCCACTACCATGGTGAAGGAGCAGTTGACTAGTCCTTTACGTTTTATTCAACACTGCAAAGGGCCTTGCTTATCTTCCAGTTCCAATGTGAGGCCCACCCCTGAAATGGTGGCCTGACTTTTCCCGTTACAGAACCTGCTGTGTACTTCCAGCACTGTCTTTATTTCAGATTTCCAGCACTCGCTGTTCTTTCCCTTATTATCTGTACTGTAATTTATTTGTGCTGCGCAATTTACTTTTCTCATCTTGACTTCATTTCCCAGTATTTTTGGTTAATAAACACAGCGGGAGGGGTGGTTGAGATTTCTTTTGTGTGATGATAGAGAATAGGTTTACAATTTCACTGCCACTACACTGCAGTCATGATGTGGAGATGCCGGTGATGGACTGGGGTTGACATTTACCTGAGGAAGGAGGAAGTCTCCGAAAGCTTGTGAATTTAAAATAAAATTGCTGGACTATAACTTGGTGTTGTAAAATTGTTTACAACTACACTGCAGGCCAGTGTTCCTTGCTGCGTCAGTTTAAACTTATGTTCTAGCTAACCCTGTTTTAGTACTTTCATTGTTTAAATACATTGGCCTCAAAAATCCACCTCAGTAGCAGCCTGTGACGCCACTTTTGGGGCATACGCGGGGTCAGAAATGGTGGGGGGCGGGGGCGCGCTGGATTCCACCACGCAGGACGTTCACGGCAGAAGTGGGGCCGGGTGCTTCTTCCTCTGCTCCTTTCAGTCTTGACATCTCCGAGAGTCTGGGACTGATGCCACGATGTGGTCCGTCGGATGTGCTGCCAGATTCTCCCCCGTCGTGGCCAGTGTTTTGTACGCCTGCACAAAGCAGTGCCAAGGACCTCATCCTGCAGTGGGGGGGGGGGGGGGGGATGAGGGGCAATTTTGAACGTCTGAGTTCATGGATCGATCAGTTGCCATAAGAAACAAAAAAAAATAAAAAAGACATGCATTTATATAGTGCTTTTCATGACCTCAGGATGTCCCAAAGCGCTTTATAGCCAATGAAATACTATTTTCAAGTGTACTCACTGTTGTAATGTAGGAACCACGGCAGCCAATTTGCACTCAGCAAGGTCCCACAAACAGCAATGTGATAATGATCAGATAATCTGTTTTTTTTAAAGTGATGTTGGTTGAGGGATAAATATTGGCCAAGCTCTCAGGGAGAACTCCCCTGCTTTTCTTCAGAATAGTACCATGGGATCTTTTACATCCATCCGAGAGGGCAGACGGGTCCTCGGTTTAACGTCTCATCCGAAAGACGGCACCTCCGACAGTGCAGCGCTCCCTCAGTACCGCGCTGGGGAGTGTCAGCCTGGATTACGTGCTCAGGTCTCTCGAGCGGGGCTTCAACGCACAACCTGCTGACTCGGATGAAAGAGTGATACCGACTGAGCCACACTGCTGATATCTAAGGAACACAACCGCATCAGCGCTCAGCGTTCAGCCCCTTCGATAGCACGGCACAGCTGAAACTTTCCCCCCTCCGCAGGGGTCCCGTCCACGTTCAGCTAATGCTCCTGACCCTCGAGCGAGGTCAGGGTTTGATACCGGCCTTTTGGGCAGAAGTCCCATTCCCACCATCGTAACAGCGGTTAGTCCTCCAGTTGAGCAATCTTGATATCATTAAGATGAACTTTATTTATTATATAAGCCTGGTTAGTGAGTGTTACCAGGTTATAATACCTGAGGGGGCATGAAAGTAGAGCCTTTTCCTCCCTCATACTGAAGATCTACATGTGCATGTGGCCTAAGGTTCGAAGGCCAATTGTAGTAACCCTTCTGCCGTCCTAACCGCAGCTTTGAATAAGGGATGAGAATGCCAATTAATGTAGACCGACCATTGTGATACCAGGGTCATTCTGTGACCGGAATGATACCGGGGCTGAAAGGGTTAAATTATGAGGCCAGGTCTGCTGTTTTCCTTCAAGTCTAGAAGTTTTAAGGGGTGATCTAATTGAGCTGTTTAAGGTGATTAAACAATTCGATAGGGTAGATAGAGAGAAACTGTTTTGCTCTGGTTGGGCGAGTCCAGAACAAAGGGGGCATAATCTTAAAACTGGAGCTAGTCCATTCAAGGGTGAAGTCAGGAAGCACTTCTTCACATAAAGGGGAGTGGAAATCTGGAAATCTTTACCCCAATAAACTGTTGAGGCTGGGGGTCAATTGAAAATTTCAAAACTGAGATTGATAGATTTTCGTTAGGTAAGGGTATTAAAGGATACGGAACCAAGGCGGCTAAATGGAGTTGAGGTACAGATCAGCCCTGATCTAATTGAATGGTGGAACAGGCTCGAGGGGCCGAATGGCCTCCTCCTGTTCTTATGTGTGAACAAACTGCTCAGTGAACTGCTGAGGAATTAGATGCACATTGCCTCTAGATCACCAGGGACTTGGAAGACGATGTTTGATACAGGGCATCAGGGATGGGAACAAAAGGTCATGTACATTTAGAATCATTTAATGGAAGCATCTAACATTGTCCGTGTGTGTACTTGGCACTATTTTAATTCTTTCACGTAGGAAATGTGCATTGGAATCCAAGAGGTTGAAATTGTGCATAAAAGTTAACATTTAAATAATACTTTAAAAAAAAAATATCTTAATGCTTGACCCAATTCAATGCAGTTTGGATTCAGGTCTCATTTCTTCCATAGATAATTTCAGTCATTATAATTTTTAAAAAAATGATGTCAGATAGATAAAATAATTGTTTTTTTAAGCATTCGGGCTAATTATCTAAATCAAGCTATTCTACTTGGTTAATACAGCGATGGAAAGTACCCGGGATGATTAGCAACACTTGCAAGATATCGCAAGATAGCTTTTATTGCATTTTTGATTAATTACTATGTATAAAATGTGTCATTGAAATTCGGCTTTCTTCATGGACCTGCCCTCTGCTGTTGTCTCGGGGGAGAATAGATTTCTTGTTTACTAAGTGTACTAGATTATTAATCAGATAGCTGAAAATCAGACATCTGAGATGATTATCCCTCAGGAGAGTGCATAATAAGAATTGACATTATAGAGAGATATGCATCTAAATGACTTCAACTCCAAAATGGCCGATTCTGCAGGTTAAATACTCAGGCCTCTTCTTTTGACAGGCTCAACGGCTAAACAGAGTAGATTATTACAGAATTTTTTTTCCTTTTCTGCAGCAATTCATCTCAGCAGTTTCACAATCTTAATTTTGATATTTGAAACGAGAACCTCATTTGCCAGAGCCCCTTTTGTCAGTTTCGATACTCTTTTTCTCCAGATTACCTACCTGGGAAAGAGTGTCGGCCGTTCAAAAAGGAGACTTTTATCATTGCGTCGGATCTGCTTAGCTGACCGCCTAGTACGATATTCTTAATAAAAGTTTATTATATTAAAGATCCACTAATTAGCTGAAGATAGTTTGAAATTCAGAATACATAATGCCTCGTGATGGGTTTAATAAGTCCATCCTTTCTCGACCAGAACTGATTTAGCGACAATTATCTTGACGCCCTGCGATAGTTTTTTTTTTGTTTTGACGGTTTTGACAAACTTTAATTGAGCAAGAAAAAAAAAGCTCCAGTCTCCCGGCTGAAAAGATTGGTTGCGTTTTAATCAGAAGAAAATTACGAGGGTTTCAGGAGATGTCAGAAAAGAAGGGTTTCGAATGGCTTTCTGCAGCAGCCGGTCAGGCGTGAAGTGTCAACTGGCTTAGGCGTGTAACTCTGGAGCAATCAATGGGAGAAGCCCTTCAAAAAAAAAACAAGACATGTGTTCAAGGCTTTTTGGTGTTTGAGATGTCTGATAGTGGCAGGAGGAGAATATTATCCATGCGGAGATAAGTGGAACATCAGTAGCCGTTTAATACTCCAGCTTTTGTAAAAGCTGACAAATTGTGATGGTTCATGCTCTGGTTCAGGGGTTCTGATACCGTCGCAAGCATTGGGGCCAGGCAGAGCTCTGGGCCCCGCGACTTATTAGTCCACCAGCACCAGTCAGTAGATAATATGGGGGGAAATTAGCCTGGCCGGCAAAAGAACAGGTCTCCATGGTAACGGAGTGAAAGCTATTAAAATGTCAAGCTTCAGTGTTGGGCAGAGCCACAGCTTCACAGCAAAGAGTAGGCTGTGAATCTTGGTTTGTCTAAAAGGCAATTAGGCACAGCAAAGCGGCATTACAGTTTATGTCTGATACGTGGCATGGAACTGAGCCATGTAGATCAGGAAGCGATCAGGCTGTGTATCCCCTGGCTGCTGATTTTCTGATCTCAGCCAGGGAAGGAACGATGGGAGGGGAAAATATCAGCCAAGGTACCAGCTTCTGACTGCTGTCTGGAAAACGTCAGGATGATTGCACTTGGCTGTGATGCCTCTCACAGTTGAATAACCTGTCAGTGCTCACTGTCCAGGCTCAGCGGTGAAGAATAGGCACCGGGGCGAGGTAACAGGGCCGTGTCAGTGCTGTAATGTAGCTGAGCCGAGGAATCTGTGCCTTCAGGAGAGGGGAATTGTGAAAACAAAACTGGAGGAAAAAAACTCTTTGGTGCACAGAAATGGGCATAGAATGAGGTACTGAACAAGGTGTAGAACCAGGTATAAAATGAGACACAGAACAAGATGTGGAACCAGTTATAGAACAAGATGGGGAACCAGGTATAAAATAAGGCACTGAACAAGGTGTGGAACCAGGTATAGAACAAAAAGTGGAACCAGGTATAGAATGAGGCACAGTCAAGGTGTGGAACCAGGTATAGAACAAAAAGTGGAACCAGGTATAGAATGAGGCACAGTCAAGGTGTGGAACCAGGTGTGGAACCAGGTGTGGAACCAGGTCTGGAACCAGGTGTGGAACCAGGTCTGGAACCAGGTGTGGAACCAGGTGTGGAACCAGGTCTGGAACAAGGTGTGGAACCAGGTCTGGAACCAGGTCTGGAACAAGGTGTGGAACCAGGTGTGGAACCAGGTGTGGAACCAGGTGTGGAACAAAGTGTGGAACAAAGTGTGGAACAAAGTGTGGAACAAAGTGTGGAACCAGGTGTGGAACCAGGTGTGGAACAAGGTGTGGAACAAGGTGTGGAACCAGGTCTGGAACCAGGTCTGGAACCAGGTGTGGAACCAGGTGTGGAACAAGGTGTGGAACCAGGTGTGGAACCAGGTCTGGAACAAGGTGTGGAACCAGGTCTGGAACAAGGTCTGGAACAAGGTCTGGAACAAGGTCTGGAACCAGGTCTGGAACCAGGTCTGGAACCAGGTGTGGAACCAGGTCTGGAACAAGGTGTAGAACCAGGTCTGGAACAAGGTGTGGAACCAGGTCTGGAACAAGGTGTGGAACCAGGTATAGAACGAGGCACAAAACAAGATGCAGAGCAAGGAATAGAACAAGGCACCAAACAAAGTATGGGTCAAGGGGCTCCCAAACCCACCTAAAGGAAGTTGTAATAAACACACGCAGGGTTTTCCCCCCCCCCCCTCTTTTAGGGTATTTTCCCCCTCCCGTTCAGGGGCCTCCAGCACTCCACGCTGCCCTCCTACAGCCGAGAGGTGTGTGGCCAATGCAATTAGCTTCCTCTGCCACTGCTCAACTCGCTGCTGGAAGGCGCTCCAGACTTGTGCCGATCGACTTGCCCTTCCATTTAGTTTGATCTTTGGTCACTCTCCGTCCGTAATTGTCCTCCCTCGGCCTTTGCCACAGCCCTGCTGTGGTTGGGTAACCACATAGGATCGTGGCTGCAAACTCGTGTTGCAGGGCATCAACACTGGGGCATCAGTGCGCCCTGCTGCAGCCCTCCGCCCCCACTGTAAATGGGGTCACTATCAGACCTGGTGCATTTGACCTGAGGTGCGTATGAGTTATAAAGAAGGTGATTTTTGCAACCGTGTCTAACAAGGCCAGTGGAGAACACAGGAACAGGAGTAGGCCATTCAGCCCCTCGAGCCTGTTCCGCCATTCAATCAGATCATGACTGATCTGTATCTTAACTCCATTTATCCGCCTTAGTTCCATAAGCCTTAATACCCTTGCCCAACAAAAACCTTATCAATCTCAGTTTTGAAATTTTCAATTGACCCCCCGGCCTCAACAACTTTTTGGGGGACAGAGTTCCAGATTTCCGCTCCCCTTTGTGTGAAGAATGTCACATCTGTAAATTTGAAGTGAATTTGTTCCTTTTAATTTTATTTTCCTACATTAAATCGGTTAAAAAAAAACCAAACTGGCTGTGGAATGAGACTCCTGCACGTGGGCCAAATGTAGCAGGTGTTGTGGAACTTCAGCCTTCGAGACCCACGCGGGGAGGGGGGGGTGGGTGGGTGGATGGAGAGGTTTGGTGATTGCTCTGTGCTGATTTAGCTGGGGTGGTGTCTTGAGGTGGTTGCATTTAGCATCTAAGCCCAGACAAGAGAGGTAGTTAAAAAAATTAGACGAGCTTCCTGCATTTTATCCAGCGGAAGTGCCTATATATATATATATATATATATATATAGGCATTGCTGGGTCGGGCCCATCTGTGGAGGTCTTTACACTAGATTTCCAGGCCGCTTGCAACTTTTGCGGTCTGGATGAGTCTACGTTCCATATATTTGCGGAATGTGCGAGGTAACAGCCCCTGTTTAGTTACCTGAGGGGGAGATGCTGCTCGATTTTTGGTTGCACTTCAGCCCTATGCTCCTGACCTTTGGCCACCCAGTACGGTGGGGTTGAGGCAGGCAAGTCTTGTGGGTCTGCTCCTGGGTCTGTCCAAGACGGCCATTCACAGGTTTGGGGAGTGCGGAGGGGAGATCGTTCTGTCTGCTCTGCCCCTTCTGTCTTGTCTGTGCCCGGGTGGCCCTGGAGAGGTAGCATGCCGTCCCGGCCGGTACGCTTGAGGCCTTCCGCGACCGGTGGGCACCAGTGTCTAATAGACAAACATTATGATTTAGTTTTCTAAGTTTCCTTTTGGTTCTGTTGAAATCGGACTTTGTATCAATTCTCTCATGGAATCTTAGAACCATACAGCACAGAAGGAGGCCATTCGACCCATCGTGCCTGTGCCGGATCTTTGAAAGAGCTATCCAATTAGTCCCACGCCCCTGCTCTTTCTCCATAGCCCTGCAAATTTTTTCCCTTCAAGTATTTATCCAATTCTCTTTTGAAAGTTACTATTGAATCTGCTTCCACCACCCTTTCAGGCAGTGCATTCCAGATCATAACAACTCGCTGCGTAAAATTTTTTTTCCTCATTTCCCCTCTGATTCTTTTGCCAATCAACTTAAATCTGTGTCCCCTGGTTACCGACCCTCCTGCCAGTAGAAACAGTTTCTCCTTATTTACTCTATCAAAACCCCTCATAATTTTGAACACCTCTATTAAATTTCCCCTTGACCTTCTCTGCTCCAAGGAGAACAGCCCCAGCTTCTCCAGTCTCTCCACATCACTGAAGTCCCTTATCCCTGGCACCATTCTAGTAAATCCTCTCTGCATCCTCTCCAAGGCCTTGACATCCTTCCTAAAGTGTGGTGCCCAGAATTGAACACAATACTCCAGCTGAGGCCTAACCAGTGATTTATAACGGTTTAGTGGTGCCTTCTTAAAACAAAGGGGCACATGCAAATGAGTTTCTCTGTTGATGACATTGGGGCAATCCAGTGTCAACTCAGGGTCATTTTCGTGGATCAGTTGGAAAGGCAACTGAAGCTCCTCCTTCTCTGCAAACTCCAAACGTAAAAATTGCATGCACTGTATGCGTGCAGCCCATGGAGGCTTTCCCGCTTTGCCTCTGCTGACTGCACTTCACAGCATAAATAGGCCTTGGTCCCTTATCCTGATCCCGCCGGTCTGCCGATGGGAGTGCGGATGTCGGTTGTCTGTGATACGAACTAGAGAAGCATGAAACGTAAAACGTAAAAGCGCCTGTAGATAGAGGTACAGATTCACAAATCGGGTGGATGCGGTGAGGATGTTCCCAAGGATGGGTGAAACTAGAACTAGGGGGCATAATCTTAGAATAAGAGGCTGCTCTTTCAAAACTGAGATGAGGAGAAACTTCTTCACTCAGAGGGTAGTAGGTCTGTGGAATTTGCTGCCCCAGGAAGCTGTGGAAGCTACATCATTAAATAAATTTAAAACAGAAATAGACAGTTTCCTAGAAGTAAAGGGAATTAGGGGTTATGGGGAGCGGGCAGGAAATTGGACATGAATTTAGATTTGAGGTTAGGATCAGATCAGCCATGATCTTATTGAATGGCGGAGCAGGCTCGAGGGGCCGATTGGCCTACTCCTGCTCCTATTTCTTATGTTCTTATTAAAAGTAGCAGCGCAGCTTAACAACAACAACAACTTGCATTCATATAACAAGGCCATTAAAAAAAAAAGCTGGGGCTCTTTTCCCTAGAAAAGAGAAGGCTGAGGGGTGACCTAAGAGAGACCTTTAAAATTATGAAGGGGTTCGATAGGGTAGACGTAGAGAAGATGTTTCTGCTTGTGGGGGAATCTAAAACCAGGCGCCATAAATATAAGATAGTCACGAATAAATCCAATAAAGATTCATGAGAAACCTCTTTACCCAGAGAGTGGTTAGAATGTGGAACTCGCTACCACAAGGAATAGTTGAGGCGATTAGCATAGATGCATTTAAGGGGAAGCTAGATAAGTACATGAGGGAGAAAGGAATAGAAGGATATGCTGATAGGGTGAGATGAAGTAGGGAGGGAGGAGGCTCGTGTGGAGCATAAACACCGGCATAGACCAGTTGGGTCGAATGGCCTGTTTCTGTGCTGTAATTTTGATGTAATTCTCTGCAAAATAGCCCCAAAGTGGTGCTGGCTCATTGACGTTCAAAGTCAAGATGGGGAACCAGGTATAAAATAAGGCACCAGAGAGCCGGCAGCACCCGAGGAACTGTACTGCCTGCGGAAGAGGTGGGTAAAGGTAAAAGATTGAAGGAGGGCAACAAAAAAATAATTCTGACACTGCAAATCCTTACTTTAAGGGGTAAGAGCTCCTCTGGTGGCTTCACCATTGCAAAATGCATTTGTGAAGATTCCCCCTGTTTGTTGCTGTAAGTACCAAACTGAGATCCTCATGAACATATTTACAGATATTTACAGTGCCGCTAGAACACAAAATTCTTCTGCAAGCTTTGGTTACATTGCAATATTGCTAATGTAATAATTCGACTGCCTTTCACTTCAGGAGGGATGTTCTAGAAAGCCAAGGAATGCTCCGACTGTGAAAGAATTTACAAATACCATGGCTTTTTGAAACTGTAATCAGGCTTACTCACTAGCTCTCGAGCACAATTGATTGCAGGGTGGGGGAAGTTGTTACATTAATTATTTTCTTGTAAGGCTCAAACATGATGTAAATTGAAAGCTTCTCGAGTATTGTGTGTCTCCCAGCCGTGCATTCCTCAATTTTCGCAATTGCTTATTGCTGGCAAAAGTGTAATGACTGTTTTGATCCGAGATCAATGAGATATAATGTATGTAGTGACTGAGCTAGAAAGGGCTTCAATCAAATTTTGTCTTGAGAGTCATAATTCCTTTGCTGTTGAAAGCAAACTAACACTTTTGTGTTGTTCTAAACTAAAATCTTTTTTTTTGGATCCGTGAGTGTTTACAAGCTAAGCTGCATAGACTCAGTTTGTATTCTCTTGGATATAGAAGATTATGGGGTGATCTAATTGAGGTGTTTAAGATGACTAAAGGAGTTGATAGGGTAGATAGAGAGAAAATAATTCCTCTGTTGGGGGAAGCCCAGAATAAGGGGGCATAACCTTAAAATTAGAGCTAGGCCATTCAGGGGTGATGTCAGGAAGCATTTCTTCACACAAAGGGGAGTGGAAATCTGGAACTCTCTCCCCCCAAAAAGGCTGGAGGTCAGTTGAAAAGTTCAAAACTGAGATTGATGGATTTTTGTTAGGCAAAGGTATTAAGGGATACTGAACCTGAACGGAGTTAAGATACAGATCAGCCATGATCTAATTGAATGGCGGAACAGGCTCGAAGGGCTGAACGGCCTACTCCTGTTCCTATGTTTCTTTCCTTCCTAAGCCTAGGCGGGCAAATTGCCAAGAAGTATGTTTGTTTTTTTTAACGTGCCAACTTGTTCTTGCAGTGCCAACCACGATCGAGACGACTTCTCTAGGGGCGGCGGCTGTGAAAACCACAGTGGCGACCACAACCTCGACCACATCAGAGAAAGCTCCAGCCACCACAACTCTGGCCGCAGGCACGAAAGAGGGCAGCCGAGGGCCCAAGCCGGGCCTGGCTGCAGCTGGGACTAAAATGCCCCCGGTGTCCAGCTTCTTCCCCATCCCCGAGAGATTCTGTGAAGCGACAGAAGCCAGGGAAATAGCCTGGCCTCAGACGCAGCGAGGCACCATGGTGGAGCGCCCATGTCCCAAGGGTACTCGAGGTAAGAGGGTTTCATTTTAGCGCCTCCCGTTTTGTCAGCTCGTGACCCGCGTATGGCGTTTAAATCGTTCGTTTGGCAGTAGTCAATCTATTATGGAAGAAATAAAGGAGTATTCCTTCCCGGCTGTACAAAATATATTTGCGATAGATCGTTTTAAAGGGTATTGTCACCACGATAGGCTTAAAGGAACAGGAGATCGTTTTCGGATGTTAAGGAGAGGAAAGGGGCCTTAACGCTGCTCATTGCAGTCCATTGAATCTTAGCTTGCTTCTTGCAGCAAGAAAAGACATCCAATCGTTAGACGATGGTAGTAATTACAGTAAAGTATCTGACTAGCTGGAAATGAAGGGCTTGATCCCAGTCGGAAACCTTGCAACAATCCTGCGAGTGGGACTGATTGGGAAACACTGTCCAAGTCTTGCAGAAAAGAAGGAGACTCGGCTTATTTTGAGCACAGGCCAGAGCTGGGTGTAGAAAAGGTCGCGGGTTGGCACGGGAGTAAATCCTAGAGGTAGGTTTTAAGGAGCGTCTTAAAGGAGGAGAGAGAGGTAGCGAGGCGGAGAGATTTAGGGTGGGAAATTCTGGAGCTTGAGAGCCTAGGCAGCTGAAGCCGCGGCTGGCAGTGGAGGGGAGAAGAAAGTCGGGGATGCACAAGAGGCCAGAATCGGAGGAACGCAGAGTTCTCGGAGGGTTGTAGGGCCGCAAGGGGGTTACAGAGATAGGGAGGGGCGAGGCCATGGAGGGATTTGAAGACAAGGATGAGAATTTTAAATTTGAGGCAGTCCGATGAGGTCACGCAGCAGCTGACTGCATCCACGAAGCATGAACTGATTTTTTTTTACATGAGGAGTGCCATATAAATCTACATTGTTCTTGTTTATGTGTTCGTTTGTTGTCGCTCGGTGTATCATGAAGAAGCTGCACGATTAGATGGCTCCTGCTGCAAGACAGTCCCAGAACAGTGGTTTTAAGTCAAAAGCTAGTCTTACACCCATTTGTTCCATTGACATTAGAACAGGCAACTCCAACCCCCCCCCATCCCCACCCCTATGTTTCTACTCAAGCGTCATGCATGCCATCCAGACCCCTCCATCGCTGGCAGAGGCTTCAGTCAATACCGCTTGCATTCTGGAACTTGAACCTCGTCACTTTATTAATTCTGTTCCCGCTTTCCGAAGCCTGCTTACAACCTGCCCCTTTTACTGTGCCTTTAGCCACGCAACCATCTCCTTGTTGCTACGTAGAATCGTACAGCACAGAAGGAGACCATTCGGCCCATCGTGCCCGTGCCGGTTCTTTGAAAGTGCTATCCGATTAGTCCCTGCTCTTTCCCCGTAGCCCTGCAGTTTTTTTTCCTTTTCAAGTATTTATCCAATTCTTCTTTTGAAAGTTATTATTAAATCTGCTTCCACCACCCTCTCAGGCAGTGCATTCCAGATCACAACAACTCGCTATGTGTAAAAAAAAAAATTCTCCTCATCTCCCCCCGCCAGTTCTTTTGCCAATTATCTTCGAGCTGTGTCCCCTCTGGTTACCGACCCTCCGATCGTCCAGCTAGAGTCTACGTCTACACCTCCAGTTAAAGAGTCTTGCGATGGGTTTTTTTTTAAAGTGTGTGTTGGTGCCCATTCTTTGGCATTACACAGGAGGCTCCTATTCTGCACATTGCAGACCATCGACACACTGAGGGGAAACAAGAGCTCTTGATGGAGGTCACCCGGTACTCGGAGGAAGGCCAACGATAGCCAGCAGCAATGTTGCTGTCTGGCCAAGTCTTTCGCCGCACTGGTAGAGAGACTAATGATGCTGACAGCCTTCTGCGAGCAGTGCATCAGTCACCCTGTGGATGCAGTTGGCACGTGGTGCACTGACCAATGTCACTGTAATCTCCTCCCTGGGCCCCAGGTAAAGGCCCCGTAGCCAAAACTAATGACCGCTGTCACTTTAGCAGTCACAGTTACGAGCAGGTGGAGTCACTGAGGATCCCTCCAAATCTGTAGTCAGCTCCCAGGCGAGCGTAAACCTCCAAAACCCACTGCTCCTTTGATAAGACGAGGTAATTAATTGTACAGCCTGATGTGGTACAGGCTCCATCTTGCTGCCATCGTCTTCCCACTCCTGTCTGCACAGCTCACAAGCTGCTTGCAACCGCAACATACGACATTTTACACAGTCTGTCTCAACTCGATAGGTTTGGCAGCGGTATCAAAACCTTGTCCGGCTGTGACAGACGCCAGTGATGTAGCTCAGCTTTTTAAAAAGCCTGGAATATGCCTTCTGCGCTTGAGTTAATTGGATCTGTCCCCTAATAATCAGCTAAATTGGTGTTTTTAGTTCACTGAGGGTAATCATTATTCACCGTGTTAAGCCAACATTGAAAAATGCTGAGTGGTATTAATTGTGCTGAGAAGTGCCCTCACTGCCGAACGGCAAAAATGCCCGTTAGCATCTAATGCCAGGATAGCCCGACTGCCAAAATATCATCACCGATTTAGATTATTGTCATCAATCCTATTTAGCATCTTCATTTTTGTTTATTATTTTCCTCTCTTTCTCCATTCCTCCCTTTCTCCCTGACTCATGCTGAGATACAGTTACAAGATGCTCTCCAATACTCCACCCCCCTCCCCTTTCCTAAGAAAGCCATTTTTCATGTATGAACTGAAATGGTTGACAGGCTGTTTGTCTGTAATGGGGTACCGCTGACAGACCTAATCTTTTCCCTGCCCAGTATCCGCACACGTGTGTTTTCCAGTAAGGGGGCGGGGGGGTCACTGGATAGTGATCTGGTGCATGGAATCCTGGCTGAATTCTCCCTCCCCACCCCCCTCCCCGGCCTAGGATTGCTGACACAGCATCTGAGATCAGCAAACTCGGTGGTTCTCAACCCTTTTGTCGGGCTGTGCCCCACACTGTTATAGTTTCTCATGCCTCGCTAGGTGAGGATGTTGGGGGAGGCTTTACAAATCAGCGCTCCCCAAATTAAAAGGCCAGGAAATGAGCCTGGGTTATGCTCACTTTGATGCCCGAGTTCCCTGATATGGGCTCCCATTACACAGAGCCTTGTGCCAAGAGTGCTCATTTTTAGCACCTACCCCAATGTTCACAGATTTTGTAAAAAAAACAGAAAACAGCCAAGTCGTAATGAAAAGAAGGTCAGCTGACTCTGGCCTAAACATTTTGCCCGCCTTTAAAAGGGAGACCCCCGTTGCAGTACTTTAGCAAAGAGATAGAAAGACTTGCGTTTATATAGCGCCTTTCACAACCTCAGGACATTCCAAAGTGCTTTACACCCAATGAAGCACTTTTAAAATGTAGTCACTGTTGTAATGTAGGGAAACATGGCAGCCAATTTGTGCTGGATTGATAATCTGTTTTTAGTGATGATGGTTGAGGAATAAATATTGGTCAGGACACCGGGGAAAACTCCCATGCACTTCTTCAAATAGTGTCTTCTCCATCCATCTGAGAGGGCAGGCGGGGCCTCAGTTTAACTTCTCATTTGAAAGACAGCACCTCCGACAGTGCAGCACTCCCTCAGTACCGCGTTGGAGTGTCAGCCTGGATTTTGTGCTCAAGTCTCGAGAGTGGGACTTGAGCCCACAACCTTCTGCCTCAGAGGTGAAAGTGCTACCAACTGAGCCAAGGCTGACACTAACGAGGGTAATTTTATGTTTACACATTAGTGACTGCCCCAGCGAGAGAGTGCGCTGTGTGCAAATTCCACAAATAAAATACCATAGTTTGTGTGAAATAATTCAATTGGTGTTGCAACTGATGGTGTTGGCTGCAAGTCTCCTCCTTTTGTTAATATATAGTGGGTTGGTCAGGATAATATGTGGTGCTTCTGCTTGCTTGCTGTGCTCACAGTTGTTGCTTGCTGCTCGTTATTTGTCCAGAGGTGGACTTTGACTATTTTTTCACATGAACTGAGGCAGAGCCCCCATCACCCACCACAGAGCCTTCCTTTAACTGACAACAGGATAGTTTGTAAACACCTCTTAAACGTCACTAAAACATCACCTACACCCCAAGTCGCTGCAGCAGCAGGTCCTGAAAGTCATGCGGGAGGAAGCAACAATTCAGGAGAATCGGACATGAGGCTACAACCAGTTGGGAAGAGCTCGGAGGCAAATCGGAAGTTGGCAAGTCTGGATGCTTGGAACACTGTGTCCTGTCTCCTGACCAGATTTAAACACTGATTGACATCATGCGCAGGACCTTCTTTTACTTTTCATGTCCTTGCCTCTAGCCCTGCCCAATCCCTCCTCAGTCAGGCCTTATTATACCCCATCAGTGAGTTGTCCTTCACAATTTTTGAACCAATGTGCTACCATCAGCCACAGCAGGAATTGAACGTAAATCTCTTCTAGTCTGGTTGGCATAGTGCGAAGGAAATGAGATCAGAGTGGATAAGTCCATTTGAAGAGCTAGCACCCGCACAGGTGCGATGAGCTGAATGGCCTCTGCCTTATGCCTTAATGTCCATGACACGGCACCATGTGGGGCATTTGGCCCATGAGCCTTTGGGGAAGTTGACATTAAACTTTAACATAACGTTGATCAGATTCATGCCAAGAAATGAGAAACCACGTTGAAGAAAAACACAATATGCAGGATTAGGATCTGACACTCCATGAACTTTCCCTGAATATTCAGAACACTGTGTCGCACTTTCAGTGACTCAACACTCTTATGTTTGAGTCAGAGGACTGTGCGCACTCTTTTGGATCCAAGCACCTACATTGGACAGGCGCATCAGTTTTGCTGAGGGGTGGTGCTACACTGTCGGAGGTATCGTCCTTTGGAGGAGACCTGCAGCCGAGGCCCAGTTTTGGTGAATGTTAAAAGATTCCACCGAACTATTGAAGAAGAGCAAGGAGCTCTTCCGGTGCCCTGGTCAGCATTCCTCTCCCCCTGACCAACGTCGGGCAAGAACAAATGTTCTGGTCACTCATCTCGTTGCTGTTTGTGGGATCTTGTTACGCACAAAATACCTGCTGCGTTTGCCGACATAACAGTTGTCACTGCACTGTCAAAATGATTCATTGTTCGCTGAGTGCTTTGGGGCCAAAGCTGTCCTAAGTCTCTCTCGTATAGTGCCACTGATGCATCAGTCATTGAGGGTGTGACAATATTAACAAGCATCTTAACACATTCACATAAAATTCTCCATCTGCTATTTCAAAATAAACACCCTTTGTTAGCAAGGACATTTTTTTGAAAACCGTGTTAAACAGCTTGTTATCAATCCTGCAGTGTGTTTAAACTCCTTGCTTTCTGACGCCTTTCTTGATGTAATTTTTTTTTCAAAATGATTTGGCAGAGCCTGGATTCATTAATACTATCCAAGTTCACAAATCATGGAACGTTCTAGCACAGAAATGGGCTGTGAACGGCTCATCAAGTCTGCGCTGTTTTTTTTCCATGAGTCACCTTGTCTAATCTCTCTCTCTCTCTCTCCCCATATCCATTAATATTCCTCTTTTTTGAGTAACCATTCTAATTCCCTTTTCAAAGAGTTAAAGGACTCTGCTTCAGCAACGGTTTGTGGCAGAGAATTGCACGTTCTAACTACCCACTGTGCAAAGGGATTTTTTCCTAATCTTCCCGTTAATTCTTCATCATTACTTTAAACGCCGGCACTCTTATTCTCATCTCCCCATGAAGTGGAGATGCCGGTGATGGACTGGGGTGGACAAATGTAAGGAATCTTACAACACCAGGTTATAGTTGTTGGACTATAACCTGGTGTTGTAAGATTCCTTACATTTCTCATCTCCCCAGGCAGTAGAGACACTCTGTCACCATCCACCTTTAGCATAAACTTGAAACAATCAACAGGTCACCTCTTGATCTCCTCAGCTCTAGTGACTAAGTCCTAATTTCTCAAGTCTCTCTCAAATCAACTTTAAATTTCTGCTCCTTATGTTTAAATGCTTCCATCCCCTCATTATCTCTATAACCTTCTCCAGCCCTACAAATCCTCGTACCGAACTCCTCACTCCTCTGACTGCAACCTTTTGCACAACCCCACTCCCATCGCCCCACCATTGGCAGCCCGTGCTTTCACACGCCAAGGCCCCACTCCCTGGAATTGCCCCTGAAACCCCTACACCTCTCTCTCCTCGTTTAGGACGCTCATTAAAACTCATCTCTTTGACTGAGCTTTCAGTCATCCCCTCCTAATCTTTCCTTTTTTGCTCGACGTCCATTTTTCTTCACACGTCTGCAAAACACCTTGGGATGTTTTTCTACGCTGAAGCCACCATATAAATGCAAGTTGTTTAAAAACTACAGGCTCTCAAACCCTGGTAACATCCTAGTGAATCTACGTTGCACTTTTTCCATTGCTTTTGTATCCTTCCAAAGTGGGGTGCGCAAAACTACGTAATACTACGACTGTGATCTAATTACAGCTTCATACTTGTTCAACATTACCTCATTGGTTTTATATTCTATGCTTCCACATTCAAAACTCCTTGCATTAATATATGTTCGTTTCGGTTTGGATTCCCTTGGTTTGGCCAATTCTCCCTTTTTTTTTTGCCTATCAGATCCTGATTTCCTGTTCCTTCATATTGCTTTACCCTCTCCCAGTCTTTCTGCCTCTTTAGTCCCTTTACGTCTGGAGCTTATTTTTCCATCTCAGTGAACAACTCTATGATCTTGCTTTATTTCCCTCCCTGCTATATTAGTTTAATCCCTCCCTTTTAATTCTAAACCTACATTAGCCAGGAGCGATGAATGCATCGTGGGTCTGGGTGGTGAGACTTATCTCACAGACGTCGCATATAGCAGGGATGCTGTCTCAGCCAGACGGTAAGAATGACCTCTAATGTCAGTGTTATTAGGACACTCTGTGTAGGAGCAGGTTAATTCTCCACAATCTTCAGATGATAGCTAAGATGTCTGTGTGTTGATCACCGTGACACGGGGATAATAGACCATTGGTGTACCGGATTTATTCCTGATTGTCCTTTACCCTTTTGATTTTAAATTAGTGATCAGCCTATTTCGCCCGCCAACCGTGAACATTTTTGAAGTCCTGAGATTGGGGGACTTCAGGTTCGAATGCCGTGGGCGTATTGGGAGTGAATTTTTAAAAGGCGGAGTGCTAGGGAAGTAGCAAAACAAAAAAAAAAAAGACAAATAAGCTCCTGCTAAAATGAGACGGTATAAAATACAAGCGTCCTGATCCACCAGTGCAGAATGTGGACCTGCTATCGTCAGTGTCTGCGATGCCTGGGGCTGATTACAAGAGCTTAACAGTGGGAGGCAGGAGGAAGCTCAAGGAGAGATGGTGCCGGACAGGGTTCACACAATAAGCATATAGAAGTATTTTCACGCTCGGAAATAATTAAGGAATGCAGTCAAATGCAATCCTTGGGATTCACCGACCGGATTTCAAGATCCCCCGACGCCGATTATTCATCAAAAGGAGGACCTTTCCCAACAAGTCTGTTGCTGTTTGACCAGCGATCGTGATACTGATGACTGACTGAGCTGTTTCTACATCAAGTCCACTCATTCCATTTAAGGTATAGGTACCTTAAAATGGGCGTAATGGGTAAAATTCCAATAAATGCTGTCTTTTTAAAACAAAAATCTAGTCGATTGCTCGTGGCATTATAAGTGGGAAGGTAAGATCACGTGGTTTTTCAGGTGAAGGCTGAGGGATAATTGAACCGGACACGCGGACATAATTCAGTCCCCATATTAAACTCTTACATTCTGTCCTTACTTTTATATTTCCATTCTAAATTCCTGCATGCTCACCTCTAATAGAAACTGCCTCTGTAAACTTGTCACCCTGTAATTAAACCTACCCCCCCCCCACCCCTTTAGTGGAGATGCTGTAATTACATCCTCCTACCAGCGCCTCCACTGGGGGTGGGCATATAAAAACAAGATGGCAAGTTTACAAAGGCAATTTTCCTGGCAAGTCTGGACATGGCAACTAATAATGGGGAAAAGTTGAGAAAAAGGGCATGCTGTGGTAAGATTTTTCCTATTTTACTTGTTGGTCTCTCGTGTTGCACATGGGGAGTCAACCGAGGGTAGTCATCAGGCCAAATGAGGTCAGGGGGCATGGGAGAATTGGACCAGTGCACGAGCCGTAATTCGCTTCCAATTTTGAAGGTCTCCCCATTGTCCTGGCCAACATTCATCCCTCAACCAACGCCACCAAAATCAGATTACATTGCTCATTTATCTCAGTTCTGTTTGTGGGACTTTGCTGTGCATAAATTGGCTGCAGCACTTGCCTACGAAAGCACAATGGTAACATTGACTACACTTCAAAATTGAATCTAAAGCACTTTGTAGCATCCTGAGGACTTGAAAAGTGCTCAATAAATACAAGGTCTTTTTACATTTTTTTTTGCAGGGTGGGGGAACATCTAAATGTTAAGTAATACAAATTTAAAATAACGCATTGCCAAATTGTGAAAGTTGTGGACTCATTTGAATTTTTTTTAAATCTGAAAATAAAAAGCCCTCTATCAGTAAAACTGAGCATGAAGCTATCTGATTGTTGTAAAAACCCAAGTGGTTCACTCATGTCCTTTAGGGAAGGAAGCCTGCCGTCCTTACCCGGCCTGGCCTATACGTGTCTCCAGCCCCACGCCAGTGTGGCTGACTCTTAACTGCCCTCAGAATTGGCCTAACCTGCCACTCGGTTGTATCAGACTGCTACAGAGAGATAGAAAGCTCATCACCACCACCACCTTCTCAGGACAACTAGGGATGGGCAATAAATGCTGGCCTTGCCCGCGTCGTTCACATCCTGAGAATGAATTTTTAAAAAACTATCATATTATCTTGCACGTTTAAGCTAAACCACTATTTATGCACTGTTGGCATTTTAAATGCACAGAAAGACGCTTCTAAGGTTTTATCTCATTTGCTCTGCTTCATTTCTTGCAGGCACTGCCTCTTATCTCTGCGTGGTTTCCACAGGAATGTGGAACCCTAAGGGCCCTGATCTTAGCAACTGTACTTCACACTGGGTAAATCAAGTGGCTCAGAAGGTTTGTTCACGTTTCTTTTTGTTTAAATGCTAACCAACAGTGATTAAAACTGAGTGCTGAAGATTCAATTTTAAGAAATCCTCGCTAATGCATCTGGTTTGAGTGTATTTACACTGTGCCGGCTGAAAGCTTATTAAAGACTTGTACCTCACTGATACGGAGTCCTCAAATGACTGTTTGCATATACATATGCATGTGCTGTATATCCTAATAACCAAGGGTTTAAGAAAAAACTTAAGTTGCATGTTTTAAGGCTCAAAGAGGCATTGTGGGTAATTATCCTCAGAAACGAAGTGACCTTTGGAGACCTGGGCTTCCAGTCTGGAAACCATTGGCAACCAATTCGTAGCCTGTGAAGAAATAGACATATTAGTTTCCTTTATATTGTGAAGTTAGTAATTGGGAATTCAAAGAGTATCTGTGTAGCACCCCTGATATGTAACTAACGCGCGGAAAGTCTGTTACTATCGAACAGAAAACTGCTGTAAATAGATTTGTGTCTCTTTATCAGTTTCGGAGTCATTTAATCTCGAAATAATATATTTTCAAACAGCGAAAATGGTTGAGAAAATGGCCAATTGATTTATCCCAGTGGAGTTCAGCCTGGAAGTTGCTGTTGGTGATCTTATCGTAGAAAAGTCTTAACGGGCTTGTATAAAATCATCTCTCCACTGTTTTATTCGAGACAGTAGCCTTCATTTAAATAGTCAGGGTCTCTGTTCAAGTGGAGGGAATGCGAAATTTGATACAAGTGCATTAAGCAGTTGTCAGTTTAACCTTGTCAACAGCAATTTCTAGGCTTTTAGTCTTTTTTATTCATTTTAACCTCTAAATCGGTGCCTTACGGGTGCATGAGGTCCAAATAACGCAAGTGCTTAGAGAGCTCGAAAGTGCTGCATATACACAATGGCCCAACAACATATGGAAAGCCAAGTTAAGGCTTCATCAGGGCAAAGGGACTACAGTGGAAACGCTAGCTTTCAGCTGTTTTCAGATGCTGACTGACCTACTGTATATTCCCAACATTTTTCTTTAACTCTTTATCACAAGTGTGAATAGTCGCCATAGAAACCTCCGTGAATCCGTCTCCGGTCCCATCTCTCAAGTCGAGCATCACAGTCGAGATGCTCTTTGCCGCTGTTAACAACGCTGTGGCCTGCGACCATCGAGTGCCTCGGCCAGGTGTCCATTCATCACACGTGAGGTGAGACGCTGCAGATTCCCAGCCCGTGCATAGAATCATACCGCACTGAAAGAGGCCATTCGGCCCATCGTGCCTGTGCCGGCTCTTTGAAATTAGTCACTGCCCAACCAAAACCGGGGTCATCCCACAGTACAACCAAATTAGTACCACTCCCCCCGCTCTCTGCACATAGCCGTGCAAATTTTTCCTTTTCATGTATTTAGCCGATTCCCTTTTGAAAGTTACTATTCAATCTGCTTCTACCACCCTTTCAGGCAGTGCATTCCAGATCAGAACAACTCGCTGTGTAAAAAGAAGTCTCTTCCTCTCCCCTCTGGTTCTTTTGCCAATTATCTTAAATCTGTGTCCTTTGTTTACCGACCCCCATGCCAGTGGAAACAGTTTCTACTTATTTACTCTATCAAAACCCCTCATAATTTTGAACACCTCTATCAAATCCCCTCTTAACTCTCTCTGCTGTAAGGAGAACAATCCCGTGCGAGAGGCTGATGGGTAGCATTGGGCTGGCATCAAACAAAATTACCAGAAAAGCCGCCAAGTTATCACGAAAATCCAACAGGTTCACGAATCTCCTTCTGTGGCACCCCACCCAATCTGGCTGCATGTGACTCTTGATTCTTAACGCTTTCTGAAGTGACATTGCGAGCCACTCACAGAAGAAAACCCCACTGCCACCTTCTCGGAGCAACTAGGGACGGACAATAAATGCGGCCTTGCCAGCATCGTCTATATGCCGAGAACAAATATTATAAAATCAGCAGCGACGATCCTGGCTGATTTGCTTCCACCCTAGGTGATGACCGTGCCTGCAGGTATAGCCATCTCTGCACAGTCCAGGAATCAAGCACGGCCCTTTCTCATCCGTATTGCTTACTTTCACACCGAGCAGTGACTTTACCCCTGCCGGGGTCATCGAGGAAGCTCTATCCAACAGGCAGATGCAGAAGCAATCAAGAGTAGTAGCAAGCACAGCAGTCAGCAGTCGTCCACTTGCATCTTCCTGTATTGTCCCTCAACCTCTCGCTGTTAGTTGCCAAGGGTAATGTGACTCATTCTGGCAGCTTCAGCTCTCTGTGGATTAGGATCGATGCTCTCTGCCATCAGCTGCAGTGCGACGAGACAAAACAAGCCGTTTAAACTGTGCCGCACACTCCCGGCACTGAACTGAGGACTGCTTTTCGATCCGAGAAGTTAGGCCGAGAAGTTTGATCGGCCGGAGCAAGGGGAATATCATCAACTCTTCATCATTAGCTGTAAATGTTTCTGTCCGCGCATCTGTAGCCATCAATTATGTCGCAGCGTGGGTCTGTGGTAATGGGAGCTCGAGAGTTGCTGTGCTCCCGAATATTACTTTGAGAGCCGGCTGAGAATGTGTAACTTATCATTACAGATTAGGAGTGGTGAAAACGCTGCTAACCTAGCAAACGAGCTGGCCAAGCATACCAGAGGGCCAATTTACGCAGGAGACGTGAGTTCTTCAGTAAGACTGATGGAACAGCTCGTTGACATCTTAGACGCTCAGCTTCAAGAGCTGCGTCCGAACGAGAAAGACTCTGTGGGTCGCAGCTTTAACAAGGTAAGGCTAATGAGCCGTAAAAGCAAACGGACACTGCACGGAACAGAAAGAAATAGTCTCTTTTTTTTGCGCGCGCGCACACGCGCGGGGCAAAGACTGCCTTTTCTTTGCACGCTTGTGGTGATATTATGGTGTGGAGGAGGTGGGGGGGAAACCGGAAAGGTTCCGCTGTCCTCTTTTTTTCCTTACTAACCATTTGTGTTTTTTTTCTGTGTTGAACTCTGCCTCCTATGATTGGAAAAGCTCCAAAAAAGAGAGAGGACTTGCAGGGCGTACATTAAGGTAGCTCACCTGCGATGTCGCTTTTGCTTTTGTTGCCCCGCCCCGAGACTGTTCCTTCTCGCTTCGCAAATGTGTTGCATGAAGCCCATCCCCCCTGCCTTGTATTGCTGCTTATCCTTTCCCCCTCAATATTGGTCCCTGTATTTTCTAAACTTATGCAAGACACTACCTCATTTGTTGGGCTTTTCTTTTTTTTGTGTGTGTGTGTGTGTGTGTGTGTGTGTGTGGTTGGCTGTGCTTCGCGCTTGTGTGGTATTTGTTTGTGAATCGTAGCCACGAGGTTATGGCTGAAACTGTCCTGAAGTTGCGTCTCTGCGATTTAGGAACATCGCGGCTATTTTCAAACCCAAAGGGTAAATTATTTTTTTGCCTCTTCAAACTTGCAGTCATCTTTCAGAAAGCAGGAATTTCTTTTTTTTTTAACCACAGATCACAATGTGGACATTTATAATCATTAAGTGGAATAATGCAGCAATTATTTTTTCACCATAGCTTTGCTATTTAAGGCAACAATTGCTGTTTGGAGTGAGCTTATAACTGCTGCTTGAATTTATATAGCACCTCACATTGAGAAGTCATAAAATGCCTCATTCATTGGTTAACTTTTGAGAGTGTGGTGACTGTTGTTATGTAGGCAAATGCGGCAGCCATTTTTGTATCAGCAATGTCCCACAGACAGCGATGAGATGAACGACCAGTTAATCTGTCATTTTTTTTTCTTGGTTAAGATTTTTTTTAAAAAGCTGCCCAGGACACACTGCAGAACTCTCTCCTCTCCTGTGAATAGTGCCATGGGATCTTTAAAACCCACCAGAACCTCAGTTTCATGTCTCATCCAAAGCATGGCTTCTCAGACAATGCAGCACTCCCTGATCACTGCGCTGGAGTGTCAGCCTAGATTATTATGGAATGGGGCTTGCACCCAAAAAAAAAACTTCCTGTCTCAGAGACTAGAATGCTACCGACTGAGCCAAGCCCACACCATTTTGTTTTGCTTTTCTTTCCACAAGATACCCTGGTGTGAATCAGTGTCAATTGTAGCATCTTTTGATCTTAGTACAGCAAATGAACACATCTGCTCATGACTGGAGTTTACAGCCCTGACTGATGTAATTCAGACAGCACAACAGAGCCTTTGAAAATAGCGACCGAGCCCAATTTTCTACGCACCTTGTGTTGATTCTTTTTGCGAATTCTACAAAGTGTCTTTCTCGGCCTTGGACGCAGGGCCGCCTTGCTGCTGGCTATGGATGTGGAACTGCGTAGGTGGAGAGCTGTGTATGTTCCACTATCATTGGTCTGACTGGCAGCAGACATCATTAACTGTGCTCTGCAAATGGAGGCCGGGGAAACAGGATGATGTGATATCCTCCCAGCGTGTGTTTTTTTTAAAGTAGTGACTGTGTCTAATAAAAGTTAACTAATGGTCACTTTGAAGCATAGTTTTTTCAAACTGGGATCCTTGGTCGCCAAGGAGGATGTGAGGAAATCCATGAAGCAGGGATGGGGGTGGGGGGTGTATCAGAGGTCAGAAGATTTCAGTATTTGTTGGCTGACTAGCACGTTTTCTCCCCATTGCTGAATACCAATAAAAACAGACCCGCTGTCTGCGATGATAGCACTGTTCTCTGTAGTTGAATTGATGCCAATAATTACAGCAGGATGAGGGAGGGGGGCCTCTGGCCATGTGTCAATAATTGCATGGTGTCCCTGGGAATGTATCTATATTTGTAAGGGGTCCCCAGACAGAAAACAAAAAAGTTTGAAATCCGTTGTTCTGAAAGGAATCACAAATCAGAAAACCCTTTTGTGTGTTTTTTTTCCCCTTCATTTTACGTCATAACCAGGACAGAAACAAGCCATTTGTCCCATTAAGTCTGTACCAGTGTGTTTTTTTTCTCCCCACCCAATAAATCACCTCATCGAATCCCACTGCCACGCTCACTCTCTGTAACCTTTAATAGTCCTCGTTTTCAAACGATTAATTCCCTTGTAAAACAATTACGAAAATACGAACATATGAAATTGGTGGGCAGGGAAGGACCATCTGGCCCTTCAACCTGCTCCACACACCATGATGGCTGGAGCATTATGACTAGATACTTCTCCACCCCCCCCCTCGCCCTGCAGCCATGTAATTCACACACTGTGTTAAAGAATTTATTTCTAATCCTCCCTTTCATTCTTCGAATAAGTCGAATCCTGCCCTTGTCAAACGCCATTTTGGGATTGCGTTTTTTTTTGGCGAATCGCGTTCCCCATCTGCGTCCGTTTTTCCATCGAAACTGCAAGCGTGAGAAGATCCCGAGCAAGAAAAAAGGCCGCTCAGCCCATTGAGCCCGTTCCCACCCAGAGCTCACGTGTGATCATTCCACCGTGGACCTCATCACCACCCATAGCAACACTTCCACTTGTTGATTAAAGGACAGTCAAGCTCCTTGTCTAGGAGCGGTAAGTGGAGTCTCCTTGGCTGTCATTAGGCTCTGGAAAACTGCTTTAATTGCACAAACAGCAAGAGCCAGCTCACAGCCTTCCAAAATCCAAAATTAATAGAACAATATAAAAAAGCAGCTTAATCGACTTCGCCTCTTTACTCCTGGAAAAAGCAGTGCTATTCTCAAGCATAGCGGATTGCTCATTAAACGCTCCCGCTATCGAATTAAGATTAAGTTCGAGCGGAGGAGCCCTTCAATTTGCAGCTTTTTTTTTTATCTCTGCTCTGCACTGGCGGAATGGATTGGCCGATTATATCCCGTTCCGTTTTCAAGCTGTATTTCTAATCAACACTTCAAAAAAATTACAAATCGTTTTGTAATCTCAAACAAGTTCATTATTCATGAACATAAGGTTCCTTCACGGCGTAGATTAGAAGCACAGAGCTGCATTCTTGAAGTGAGTAACAGGAAAAAGGCCCTCAGTAGGCCAATTTCTCCACCTTCACAGTTAATGGCTACAGTAGGATTGATATTAGCATTTTGACTATTCAGACTCCCATTAGAGAGGGATAAAAAAAAGCCTGTAATGCCACATCTAAGTATCTTCCACCTGCTAGGAAGGTCATAGTGGCTAGAAAACCAGACAGAAAGAGGATATTAAGATGGATTAGGCTAATTAATCTTATGCTGACAGTAGCCTTGGTAGACTTTTTCTAATCATTCTTGCAGGTACAAAGCACTATTTAAAATCATCCTGTTTTTATTTGCATACAGTGTCTCGTTACTAGAATTGGGTATATTAACATTGATCAGATAAAGGCATATGTGGGGAGTGGGGGGAAGTCTGTGGCACTTACTAAATTGCACTGTCCTCAAATACAGCAGGGTTTCCTTCGCTTAATTCACTTTTGCATTAACTATACATTAGAGCACAGAATTGATTAACTGATTAAATTGATTAAATTTAATTACTTTCTGACAGGATTTTAATGGTCTCCAGTTGTTTGTTTTTCCTGTTTTTTTTTTACTCGCTCACTCGAGCCCTTCCTGGCCAACCCAGTGACTTGCAAGATCTGCTTTTATTAAAGGAAAACAATCTAATGGGTGTAGACTGGTGTGTGTGGCTCTCTCTCTCTCTCTCTTCATCTCTGTCTGTCTGATTCTCATTTCTCTCCATCTATTTCTCACTCTGAATGTGTATGTATCTCTCTTTTTCTCTTTATCTCTTGTTCTTCTCTCTACCTGACTTATCCCTGTCTACCGCTATCTGTTTATCTCTCACTGTGCGTTGTGCATGTTTCACTCCATCTCTTTGTTTATCTCTCTTTGTCTCTGTGTATCTCCCTAATTCTGCGTTTATCTCAGTTTATCTCCCTATATCACTCTTTCCCTCTCTCTATATCTGTCTGTGTCTCGCTATTTATCTCTCCGTCTATCTTTTTACATCTCTCTGTTCATCTCTCTTTGTCTCTCTCCTTCACCCCAGCACCTTTTCATCTGTTTAGTCTATCGCCCTGATCTCGTGTTATAAAGGCCACAACCTCACACACATCATCGACCTGTTAGCTTTGTAGGGAAGCTGGACAAAATGGCCAGTTCGCCAGATTTCTCTCATGGTAAAACTTGTTCTTAATTTCAGAGGCTCGATAACAGGACTTGTAATGCTTCGCAGCCCTTAGCCGCTTTCTGGGCCTCCGGTCTTAGCAAGTCCCAATGGTTTTTACATTTGACCTGCCCCCCGTATTTGAGGATCCGGACACCTCGAGCACAGTGTACATAGAATTGCATAGAAATTCGCAGCTCAGCACAGAAACAGGCCATTCGGCCCAACAGGTCTGTGCCATTGTATATGCTGCACACGATCCTCCTCCCACCCCTCTCCATACCACCCTCTCCACACCACCCTCTCCACATATCCTTCCATTCCTTTCACCCTCGTACTTGTCTAGCTTCCCCTTAAATGCATCTATGCTCTTCCCCCTCAACCACTCCATGTGGTGGTGAGTTCCACATTCTCACCAGTATAAAAGTGCCTAACAATATAAAATATAGCACAATATTATATGTGCGTAAGTTTTTCGAACTTTTGTTCCATTAAGGCTGCATTTTTCATCCTCCTCACGCAGACTTTTTTCTGCAGCAAATACAAGAAAGAGTTAACATCAGCTGCGTTTTGCGGCATTATCGGGTAGCTGCTAACTCGCTACATGTTTAAAGTATATAGAGTGTGTATTGATAAGTAGCTGAGACAAGCTTGACTCCAGCAAGAACTTATGCAAATATGAAATAATTAAAATACTCCTAACTCGTGTACGGGGTTGATAAGTGAACTTTGAGCAGTCGCAACCCATTTACCGGCAGACATGGGCACACAGCACAACACTGCCCCCAAGTTGTCATTGATTGGCACCAAATGGGCAACCGCACTCCGAATGGCCGCAGGATTGGCTGGTGCGGGGCTGAGGGCATCCTTCTGAGGTTCAGGCTGAGGACACATTGTTGGGGCAGAGTAAAGGCAGCTTTACTCTGCATCGAATTGTATCGCACCCTGACCTGAGAATGCCCGAAATGGAAAACGTTCAAAATCCTCGTACTCTTTTATCTACCCACCCCCACGGCCTCGTTGCACCATTCCTTGGCCGACTCACAACCCGTGATCCTCCAGCTTTGAATTAGGGACTGCACACTATCCCCCTCCCTCTGCTCCACCATCAGTGTGTGGAGATGCCGGTGATGGACTGGGGTTGACAATTGTAAACAATTTTACAACACCAAGTTATAGTCCAGCAATTTTATTTTAAATTCACAAGCTTTCGGAGGCTTCCTCCTTCCTCAGGTGAACGTTGTTGGAAATGAAATCCTCGAAATGAAATCGCATTTATAAATCACAGAACAAGCTGTAATCACCAAGCATTGTTCTGTGATTTATAAATGCGATTTTATTTCGAGGATTTCATTTCCAACAACGTTCTCCTGAGGAAGGAGGAAGCCTCCAAAAGCTTGTGAATTTAAAATAAAATTGCTGGACTATAACTTGGTGTTGTAAAATTGTTTACAATTGTCCACCATCAGTGACAGAAACCGTTCAGCCACCATATCTCTTCATGTGGGAATTGTCTTCCCAAACCCCCACGATTTGCCACATCTCTCTCCATTTTCAAAAGCCTCCTTAAAACCTGCCTCTTAGTCCATGTCTTTGCTCACCTTCCCTAACTCTTCTAACTCAGTTGTTTTCTCTCTTGCCCCCAACCCCTCCCAGTTCCCATTTGGGAAGCGCCTTGGGACACTTGACTACATTAAACCGCTATACAAGGGTGCAGTGTTTCTGCTTCTGGACAGAAAAGTCATTTGTCACAGATGCAGATTGCATCTTCCTGGTTCAGGACATGCCAATTGCCTTTATAGGAACATAGGAATACGAGTAGGCCATTCAGTCCCTCGAGCCTGTTCCGCCATTCAATTATGATGTGGAGATGCCGGTGATGGACTGGGGTTGACAAATGTAAGGAATCTTACAACACCAGGTTATAGTCCAACTGTTTTATTTGAAAATCACAAAATCTATCATGCTCAGTTTTGAAATTTTTCAATTGACCCCCAGCCTCAAGAACTGCTTCCTGACATCACCCCTGAACAGCCTAGCTCTAATTTTAAGGTTACGCCCCTTGTTCTGGACTCCCCCCACTGGGGGAAATGGTTTCAACTGTAACTTGGCTGAATGTCTGCTTCGAGCCCGTGCTGGTTTTGCTTGCGTATTTGAACGTGTCGCGAGACGTCTGAGCAAGCCCGCCGTGAGGCGATACTAACGAGAGCTGTTCCCATGCAACCCAGGCAATCGTGGACACAGTGGACAACCTGTTGAGGTTGGAGGCTCTGCAGTCATGGAAGGACATGAACGCGACTGAACAGGCTCATGCTGCCACACTGCTGCTCGATACGCTAGAGGAAGGCGCTTTTGTCCTGGCCGACAACCTAATCGAGCCGGCTAGAGTCACGGTGCCCACCGAGAATATAGGTGAGTCGCTTTGCCGTAACAAGAGTGATATCACGGCGGAAAAGCCAGTCGGTACTCGAACTGTGACAGCTCTTCCAGTTTGTAGAAAAGAAAGAAAGACTTGCATTTATATAGCGCCTTTCACCACCTCAGGACATCCCAAAGCACTTCTGAAGTGTGGTCACTGATTAATGCAGGGAAATGCAGCAGCCAATTTGCGCATAGCAAGGTCCCACAAACAGCAATGTGATAATGACCGGATAATCTGTTTTAGTGATGTTGGTTGAGTGATAAATATTGACCGGGGAGAACTCCCCTGCTCTTCTTTGAAATATTACCATGGGATTACGTCCACCTGAGAGGCCAGATGTCTCATCCTAAAAACAACACCTTTCCGACAGCGCAGCACTCCCTCAGTACTGCACTGGAGTGTCAGCCTAGATTTTGTGCTCAATTCTCTGGAGTGGGACTACGAACCCACGATCTTCTGACTCAGAGGCGAGAGTGCTATCCACTGTGTCACGGCTGACACCATAAATCCAGCAAAGTGCTGTAGTCAGACGAAGGTGAGATCATTGCCTCGCCTGTCTTTTGTCAGCGATGATCTGTTTCCAAAAGGGGAGCAAATGTCAGCATTCCATTCTCTCGCGAGGAAATGTGGTGATAAACAGCCCTTTTCTGAGCTGAGTAATCTGCAGATCAAAGAGAAGTCAGCTGCTCAGTGCTAGACGTGAAAAAAACCAGCCTTTGGGACGTGGGCAGGAGACGGTTTCAATCCAACCCAACATCTCGAGGCGAGACAGCAAGAACAAGCTTCAGACGTTCAGATCTCGCCTTGCAAACTGCGGATCATGGCAGATTGTGTTTCAGAATAACAAACCCTTGCGTTCAAAGGGACCGCAGATTATACATTCAGTAGAAGCTTCTTTCCCAACAAACAGCGAGCAAGCATTCTCTCCATCTGATTGTTTCTTCGAAACAGGCACCGTTCAAAGTATGTGTACAGATCCCAACTGGCATTAAAGTGGCCTTTAATTGCTTCAGAAATGGTTCTTGCCCAATGTGTACGAGCAGGGTTGCACTGCCTGATAACACAGTGTAGCACTGACCCAATCACCTCTTTAGGAATTCATTAATTGTGTGGTAGGAGTGCAGGTTTCTGTTCAAAAACAATGGCTATATTTCGTTGTCTTTACAACTCGAACATAGGATCAGGAGTAGGCCATTCAGCCCCTCGAGCTTGTTCCGCCGCTCAATTAGATCATGGCTGATCTGTACCGTAACTCCATTTACCCGCCTTGGTTCCATATCCCTTAATATCCTTACCTAACAAAAATCTATCAGTCTCCGTTTTGAAATTTTCAATTGACCCCCAGCCTCAACAGCTTTTTGAGTGAGAGAGTTCCAGATTTCCACTACCCTTTGTGTGAAGAAGTGCTTCCTGACATTACCCCTGAATGGCCTAGCTGTCATTTTAAGGTTATGCCCCCTTGCTCTGGACTCCCCCCAACAGAGGAAATAGCTTCTCTCTATCGACCCTATCAACATCATCTTTAAATCATCTTAAACACAACTGGACGCTAAAGACAGTGGGGTTAGAATTGTCGTGGGGATTCTCCTGATCACCCTCTGTAACTTTGACGGAGGATTGCCGAAAACCCGGATGGGGTTGGATAAAGAGGGGTGGGAGGAGGCTCGTGTGGAGTATAAATGCCGGCATAGACCAGTTGAGCCAAACGGCCTGTTTCTGGGCTGTAGGCTCGATGTAACCCTGGCTGAAATGGCCTGTACAGGCGTTTCTCCAGGGTTTACAACCATCTTCCGCTGAAGTTACAGCAGGAAATTGGGAGAACTCCTGTGGAAACTCTACCCCCGTGCAGTTGTGATTTTCAGACCAGAACGTCCTAGGGTTGACTCCTGTGCTGAGTTAGCTGATCTCAGTCGAGGAGCTATAATTGGCCTCAGCATTCCCAGGCGAGGCGGAAGGGAAGAGGAGTAGCAAGGAGCTCCCATTTCCGATCACCATTCAGCAGCCTTCGCTGGAAAGTGAGGACCCAATCAAACCCAGCTGCGATGCCCTCTGTAGGTGAATAGCCTGCCAAGACTCACCGTTTTGGCTCACACATGAACAGTGGACTCTCGTGCAAGGTACCTGAGGGCCTGCGGGTTTGTACCCAATGTGAGTCGATGCTTTCAGGAGAAGAGGAGAGGCAATGACTATCATGGGGGGTGGGGGCGGGGGTGGGATGGGGGTGGGATGGGGGAAGGATCACACAGTGTTTGGCATGAAATGAAATTTCGACTCTTTCCTTTAAAGTAGCTACATCTGCTTATACAATTACAGGCTTGGTACAGTGCTGGCTGAGAACTGTGCCTGTGAAGTGGCAAACTGCAGTTAGACATGTCTTTAAACCAGTTTCCATTAGAATGGGGAGGCAACTGGTTCTAAGCGCTCTTGGTGTCTACCAAACATATTGGTATTTTGACACACACGGTTAGATTTTGTCAGTCCTTCTTGGGTTATGGGCGGCATTAAAATAACAATGATCGGAAAATCTGGGCCAGGAAGGATTAAAAACCATCCAGGTTTTAAATGCGATGGTTAAATATTGGGACGCGTTTAAAATTGTATGTTTTTCTCCCTTTATGGCCCGGCCCCTCTCTTAAAGGTGCGGACTCATTCTGGGAAATGGCTTCTCCCCCTTCAGGCGTCTTGTCCAACTGGCCACTTACCCTGCGTGATTCTCATTAGTGGGTTCGTGGAGTGGTATCACCGCTGAGTCATTTATGGGAATTGACCCATGTTGACAATGAAGGAAAGGTCAAGTCAGGAGGGCGTGTGACTTGGGACAGGAACTTGGAGGTGATGTGTTCCCAAGGCATTGCTGCTCTTGTCCTTCTCGGCGTTGGGGGTCCCAAGGTAGGGGGGGGGGGGTGCTGTCGAAGTAAGTGCGGCGAGTTACTGCAGTGTATCCTGTCGATCGTTCATACTGAAGCCACAGTATGGAGGAGGTGGAGTGCAGTGCAGTGGAAGGGGCATCGCTCAAACAGACTGCTCTGTCCTGAATGGTGTTGAGCTTCTTGAGTGTTGTTGCAGCTGCCCCCATCCAGGCGAGTGGTGAGTATTGCGTTGCACCCTGGACTTGAGCTTTGGAGACTGCGCAGAAGCTTTGAGGGCTCAGGCGGTGAGTTACGCAGCCTCTAGCCTGCTCGTAGCCATATTGCTGATGGCGACAGGTCCACTTTTAAGCTTCTGGTTTATGGTGACCCCCTGGGATGTTGATGCTCATGCCATTGAAGGTCAGGGGAAGATGGTTGAGCCTTTTTCTCTTGTTGGAGATGGTCATTGTAATGTGAATGTTACCTGCCCGAGTCTGGATGTTGTCCAGGTCCTGCTGTAGGATGGCATGGGCTGCTTCATTATCAGTGGAGTTATGAACGGAGCTGAACATTGTAGAACTGTCACTCCTGACAGCGGGAAGGTCATGGATGAGGTAACCGAAGATGTTTGGACAAAGGCCACTACCCTGCGCAGCTCCTGTGGTGACGTCCCAGGGAGCGATGAATGACCTCCAATAACCACAACCCTCTTCCTTTCTGTCAGACGTCACTCCAGCCACTGAAGGGTTTTCCTATTGACCCCAATTGACCTCCGTTTTAGTTAGGGGCTCCTTGGGGCCATACTCGGTCCAATGCTGCCTCGATGTCAAGGGCAGCTACTGTCGCCTCACCCCTCTGGCATTCAGCTGTTGTGTTCATGTGAGGATCACGACAGCGATGAGGTCTGGAGCGGAGTGGTCCTGGCGGAACCCAAACTGGGAATCGGTGAGTAGATGCCATTTTGGCACGACTGACTCCACCTTCCATCACTTTACTGATGATTGGGAGGAGGCTGATCTTCCAGTAATTGGCCGGTTTAAATTTATGCTGTTTTTTTTTAATGTGGATAGTGTCATAGCTCTGCTGGAACAGATTGGGAGGGAGATGAATTTTTTGCATCTGTTTTCACTATGGAGAAGGACGATGTAGACATAGAAATACGGCAGGGGGACTGTGATATACTCGAACATATTAACATCGAGCGGGAGGAGGTATTGGCGGTTTTAGCAGGCCTAAAAATGGATAAGTCCCCCGGCCCGGACGAAATGTATCCCAGGCTACTGTGTGAGGCAAAGGAGGAGATTGCGGGGGCTCTGACACATATATTCAGAACCTCTCTGGCCACAGGGGATGTGCCAGAGGACTGGAGAACCGCTAATGCAGTACCATTATTCAAGAAGGGGAGTAGGGAAAAACCGGGGAACTACAGGCCAGTGAGCCTAACATCAGTGGTAGGAAAATTATTGGAAAAAATTCTGAAGGACAAAATTAGTCTCCACTTGGAGAAGCAAGGATTAATCAGGGATAGTCAACATGGCTTTGTCAAGGGAAGATCATGTCTGACTAATTTGATTGAATTTTTTGAGGGGGTGACCAGGCGTGTGGATGAGGGTAACGCAGTGGATGTGGGATACATGGATTTCAGTAAAGCCTTCGATAAAGTCCCGCACAGGAGACTGGTCAAGAAGGTACGAGCCCATGGAATCCAGGGTGCCTTGGCACTTTGGATACAAAACTGGCTTAGTGGCAGAAGGCAGAGGGTGATGGTCGAAGGTTGTTTTTGTGACTGGAAGCCTGTGGCCAGTGGGGTACCACAGGGATCGGTGCTGGGTCCCTTGCTGTTTGTGGTCTACATTAACGACTTGGATATGAATGTAAAAGGTATGATCAGTAAGTTCGCTGATGATACAAAAATTGGTAGGGTGGTAAATAGCGAGGAGGATAGCCTCAGTCTGCAGGACGATATACCTCCCAAACCCGCGACCTCTACCACCTAGAAGGACAAGAGCAGCAGGCACATGGGAACAACAGCACCTGCACGTTCCCCTCCAAGTCACACACCATCCCGACTTGGAAATATATCGCCGTTCCTTCATCGTCGCTGGGTCAAAATCCTGGAACTCCCTTCCTAACAGCACTGTGGGAGAACCGTCACCACACGGACTGCAGCGGTTCAAGAAGGCGGCTCACCACCACCTTCTCGAGGGCAATTAGGGATGGGCAATAAATGCTGGCCTCGCCAGCGACGCACACATCCCGTGAACGAATAAAAAAAAAGATGGGTTGGTCAGATGGGCGGAACAGAGGCAAATGGAATTTAACCCGGAAAAGTGCGAGGTGATGCACTTTGGAGGGACTAACAAGGCAAGGGAATACACAATGAATGGGAGGACCCTAGGCAAGACAGAGGGTCAGAGGGATCTTGGTGTGCAAGTTCACAGATCCCTGAAGGCGGCGGAACAGGTAGATAAGGTGGTAAAGAAGGCATATGGGATACTTGCCTTTATTAGCCGAGGCATAGAATATAAGAGCAAGGAGGTTATGATGGAGCTATATAAAACACTGGTTAGGGCACAGCTGGAGTACTGTGTGCAGTTCTGGTCGCCACACTACAGGAAGGATGTGATCGCTTTGGAGAGGGTGCAGAGGAGATTCACCAGGATGTTACCAGGGCTGGAGCGCTTCAGCTATGAAGAGAGACTGGGAAGATTGGGTTTGTTTTCCTTGGAGCAGAGGAGGCTGAGGGGGGACATGATTGAGGTGTACAAAATTATGAGGGGCACAGATAGGATGGACACTAAGGAGCTTTTTCCCTTCGTTGAGGGTACTATAACAAGGGGGCATAGATTCAAGGTAAAAGGCGGGAGGTTTAGAGGGGATTTGAGAAAGAACTTTTTCACCCAGAGGGTGGTTGGAGTCTGGAACTCACTGCCTGAAAGGGTTGTGTAGGCAGGAACCCTCACAACATTCAAGAAGCATTTGGATGAGCACTTGAAATGCCATAGCACACAAGGCTACGGACCAAATGCTGGAATATGGGATTAGATTAGACAGGGCTTGATGGCCGGCGCGGACGCGATGGGCCGAAGGGCCTCTATCCGTGCTGTATAACTCTATGACTCTGTGAGGTGGGGAGAGGATAGTTCTTGACATTGTATAAGCAACTCTCTCTGTTTAAAACCCGAGTTACGTGAGGAGAGCTCCCAGCAGAAGCAGTCGAGGTTCTTTATGTTTTGTATGTGTCCCGTTTATCATGAAGGGTGGATTTTGGAGACTAACTACAGCATCAGAACAACTACCAATGCGCGATAGTTAACACGTGCAGAGTTACTGGGAAGGCCCAATTTATGACTACCATTCTGGGTAAGTTAGGGGGTGGATGTGGTGTGGGCGAAGCAGGTTTTTACTCGTTACTCTTGGACGACAATTTCTTTGACATGGGATAATCGAGGGAGAATCCACATCATAAACTCAGCAGGATGATCTCATTCGTTAGCTATTTCTGGCCAAATAGTAAATACATTTTAAAAGAACCCATGGTTTACAGACTCTCTGGGGAAGGAAACAATAAGAAAATTTTCCCATTTAGGGTGTCAGTGACAAATGGCACCTAGAGGAAATCTGTCTCCATTGTGTTCACGAATTATGTTCAACTGCAAAATACATTTGTATAATGAATGGCGTTTTTTTTTGTCTGGTAGACTGGCACATGTATTTTGCTTGTAATTAAATACAATGCTGCAGGGCAGAAATTGCATAGCTTCATTGCGATGAGTACAATACGGAGTGGGTATGGTAGCATAGTGGTTATGTTACTGGCTTTGTAATCCAGAGGCCTTGGGCTAATAATTCCAAGATGTAAGTTTAAATCCCACCAAAGCAGTTTGAGAATTTAAATTTAGTTTTTTTTTTGAACAATCTGGAAATAAAAAGCTGATATTAGCAGAAGTGACCATGAAGTTGTCGGATTGCCATAAAAACCCAACCGGTTCACTAATGTCCTTTAGGGAAGGAAACCTGCCGTCCTCGCCCGGCCTGGGCCAAAACGTGACTCCAGTCCCACGCCAACTCTCAACTGCCCTCTGAAGTGGGCCGAGCGAAGCCACTGTAGTTGCATCAAACAGAAGAAGGCCCATCACCACCACCTCCTCAGGGCAACTAGGAATCGGCCTTTCCGGCAATGTTCACATCCTGAGAATGAATTTTTTTTTAAAAAAGGTTAAGAACAGATGGTCAGGCTGCAATGTTGTCGCCCTGCCTCCAACCTGCACTCACTGGCTGCGCAGCCTTGATATTTCTGCCCTTGTAACGGAGAACCCAATTAAAAGAATGATACAAGTGTCACTTTTTGGTTAACGTTGCACCAAAGCCGAAATTACGTCGCAGACGGAGGCCGCTTGGGTATCGAACCTTTGCCGGATTGATCGGCCAGAATGGGAATTGTACTGCTGCACTGAAACCAACATCGGTTGCATGATCCGTGAATAGAATCTTACAGCACAGAAGGAGACCATTCGGTCCATCGTGCCTGTGCCGGCTCTTTGAAAGAGCTATCCAATTAGTTTCACTCCCCTGCTCTTTCCCCATAGCCCTGTAAATGTTTTCAATTGTGTTTATCCAATTCCCTTTTGGAAGTTACTACTGAATCTGCTTCCACCACCGTTTCAGGCAGCGCATTCCTGATTATAATCACTCGCTATGTAACAAAAAATTCTCCTCATCTTCCCTCTGGTTCTTTTGCCATTTACCTTAAATCTGTGTCCTCTGGTTACCGACGCTCCTGCCAGTGGAGATAGTTTGCCCCTATTTACTCTGTCAAAATCCCCTCATCACCACTACATCTCAGCACAAGGTAAGTGGGATGCCCCAATGGCCCAGGTTAAGACATGGCGTAACTCAACTGTACGGATCGCAAAGTTCCAAGTGCGACTCCCGAGTTCTTGCCGAGTTGGCTAACCTCAGCCAGGGTTAGCAGTTAGAGTTGTTGCGCTTATCTGCAGTGCTCCTGGGCTCGGGAAAGAGGGGGAGAAAAATCAGCCAGGGCTCATGCTCCCGATTGCACGGGGGCTGGAAACGTGTTGTGGATGGACAGGGTGTGCTGTCGGAATAAGGGATCTGCTTTTAGTAATGACTCACGGGCACCATTCTCCCGTGACCTGAAAAAAGGGGGGGCCCTAAGCTCACATTTGTTGCGGATTTACAACCAGTTTCATTTCCCCGTGGTAGGTTTGCACTTCCGTCGAGGTGCGAGAGGATATTTAGTGCCCACGAAACCGTACCCCCTACAATGAGCCAGGTCAAGAGAGAGATAAGACAAATTATAACGTGCGTACTGCCTCTCTTTAAATATGAGGTTTTAAGCTCTTACAAGGGGCACATTAATGGCATTGATAACAAAGTGGACAGGTCAGTTCTTGTATTGAAGCTAAAACTCGCTGCGATGGATCACTGTTCCCCACAAGTTACTCAACACCCCTCTATGAACATGCCAGCACAGATCCTTTCGAGGGGTAAGGAGGATGACAGCAGAATAAGTATTTTTCAGCACATGTTATTGTCTGATGCTTTGTAATTTGATCGCATAGTAAAAAAAAAAATCTGTTTTTTGCCTTCTTTCTTCCCCCCCCCCCCCCCTTCCCTCCTTTATCCGGTTGATCCAGTCCTGGAGGTTGGCGTGCTGAATACAGAGGGCCAGGTGCAGGACCTGAAATTTCCCCAGGGCTACATGGGCGGGAACTCGATCCACCTTTCGGGCAACACCGTCAAACAAAACAGTCGGACCGGTAAGTGCCAGGCCGAAGTAGCAGGAATTTTCCTCCAGTGGGATTATGTAAAAAAAAAATATATATTTGATTTTAGTCTTTTCTTTCTTTGTAATCACATGAAGGTAAGGAGGGTTCCAGCTGTTTTAGGTTAACTGAGGTTTTTTTTTTATTAGCCGCACGAAGTGGCCAAAGAATTGGGACAAAGAGCACCTGTATTCTATTCTGCGCGCGTATAAAAGAGAACGTTATTGTAGTTTCTTTTTAATGAGAGGTTTTTTTTTCCTCTTCTCCCTCTCCCCGGTTTGTGCAGCGAAGCTGGTCTTCACCCTGTATAAGAGCTTGGGGCAGTTTCTGACCACGGAGAATGCGACAATCAAACTGGCGGGCAACGCAAGTGGACGGAACTACTCTCTCGCAGTGAACTCCCACATCATCGCGGCTTCTATGAATAAGGAGTCCAGCCGCGTCTACGTGGCCGAACCTGTGGTCTTTACCCTGGAGCACATCGACGTAAGTTTACCTAACCCCTCCCCCCACGACGAGCAAAATAAAACTCCGAAAATAAACATGGGCGAATAACAGAAAGATCGCCGACTTCTCGATTTGTCGCAGAAAGGGTTAATTTGGTCTCGGGATTTACCTGACTAGTGCAGTGCTCGTTAACTACTCTTAATGACACCCGCTGTCTAATCCTTTAAGTGATAACCACTTTGCATGGTTTAAATTGGATTTGACCTTTGTGATCCCCCCCCCCCATGCCGAGATTTAAATAAAGGTTTGACATTCTCTCTCTCTCTCTCTCTCTTTTTTCCCTCCCCACCCCCCGCCCTTTCAACTTGTTCCAGCCTGACAACTACTTCAACGCAAACTGCTCATTCTGGAGCTACTCTGAGCGCACCATGATGGGCTTCTGGTCCACCCAGGGCTGCAGGCTGCTTGACACCAATCGGACCCACACCACGTGCGCCTGTAGGCACCTGACCAACTTTGCGATCATCATGGCCCACAAGGAGATTGAGGTGAGTGCCAACGCGTTCCTGGGACTTATGGTGCCTCGCGTGTGCACAGAATAAGTACAGGCCCTTCCCCCGCCCCCCCCCCCCCCCCCCGGAATTCTACTACTGTGTAGAGACTTGACTACCTTTTCTTTTTCTAAACCACATCAAAGAAATTTTGATAGAGAAGATGGGGTGAAACGTCTCCACTGGCAGGTAACCAGAGGACACTGATTTAAGCTAATTAGCAAAAGAACCAAGGGGGGATGATGAGACTTTTTCACGCAGCGAGTTTTTACGAGCTGGAATGCACTGCCTGAAAGGGTGATGGAAGCAGATTCAATAGTATCTTTAAAAAAAGGGAATTGGATATATACTTGAAAAGGAAAAAAAAATTGCAGGGCTATGGGGAAAGGGCAGGGGGAGTGGGACTAATTGAATAGCTCTTTCAAAGAGCCGGCACAGGCACGATGGGCCGAATGGCCTCCTCCTGTGCTGTTTGATTCTACGATTCTAATCATTTCATGCAGAAGGGCTTAGCAGACAGTTGATGCCCATTGAGCATTTATTTCCTGTTGCCGATATAATAAATTTCAGTCCCCTTGCTCTTGTTTTATTATCAGTAAGCGAGCATATTAAACCTACCTGCCCGCCCTTCGTTTGCAGTACACCAACGGGATGCACGAGCTGATCCTGTCCATCATCACCTGGGTGGGAATTGTCATCTCCCTCGTCTGCCTGGCCATTTGCATCTTCACTTTCTGCTTCTTCCGAGGCCTGCAGAGCGACCGCAACACCATCCACAAGAACCTGTGCATGAATCTGTTTGTCGCTGAATTTATCTTCCTCGTGGGCATCGATAAGGTTAAATACGAGGTAAGGGCCCGGCCTTGGTATTGATTTCCTGGCAGTGCTGTTCTTGGGGAGAATTGACTTTGTTCCGAAATGGATGTGAGTTTAAACATGACTCCGCTGTCAACCTCCGGTATATCAAGCTGACACGCCAGTGTTAAAGGCTTATGATTCACAGCCTGTTTAGCAGCAGCCATCTTTAACTGTGGTATTGAACAAACAGACGATGATGGGGAGTTTATAAATCAAGGCACTGTTTATAGACTTGTGGACATCTATGCAAACCACTCATTGGAGATGATAGGTCAGGGCATCCAGTGTGAAGTTGATTTGTCTAAAACTGCCGCTGAAAGATTGTTCTTCAATACATAGAATTACATTGAATGAACAGCACAGAAACAGGCCATTCAGACCCAGCTGGACTATGTCAGTGCTTATGCTCCACATGAGTCTCCTCTCACCTACTACATCCAATCCTATCTCCATACCCTTCTATTCCTTTCTCCCTCATGTGTTTATCTAGCTTCCCCTTAAATGCATTCATGCTATTTGCCTCAACCACTCCATGAGGTAATGAGTTCCACATTCTCACCACTCTCTTGAGTAAAGAAGTTTCTCCTGAATTCCTCATCGGATTTATTGGTGACTATCTTATATTTATGACCCCTCTAGTTTGGGACGCCCCCACAAGTGGAAACATCTTCCCTACGTCTAATACATTCCCTTCCCCCAACACACACATATGAACGTATGAAAGTGCCGGGACAGGAAAGGACCAGCTGGTCCAGCTCGCCTGTCCCGTACAGTTATGATGCCTTACACATAACGACCTAAGACACTTGCTAGCTACTAGATGTCACGTAAATCTCCTCTGAACATACGAAAGATGAAGGACTAGCTGGTCTATCGAGCCGGCCCCATACAGCCGTGATGCTCTAAGCATTGTGATTAACAACAAAGAGGCAAAATAAAGAAACCAGAGGCCAATTAGGGGGATAAAAATCAGGAAATTCCACTCCGATCCCTCTAGGCAATCTAATCCATTAACCATGACTTATACAAGAGGTAGGTAACAAATAATATGACATAATCTCTGCCCCAGCCAGGAAGCGCTCTACCTCTCTCTCGAAGCTATACAGTGAATCAACACTCATTAACCTAGATTTTCCGAATTATGTTACTTTAACCTTTATTTTATGTTAAACGGGATAGCTCTGCCGTTTAAAATCATACTGATTACAAAAACCTAAGTTCATGACCTTTGCTGGGATATGGTTCTAAGGTGCCAGTGACCCTCTGGTACCACGCCCAGTTGCCCAGTCATCACTTGTGTACCTGGACAATGAGTGCCGGTGGACTATTCGACAACATGGGGCATCGCAACCGAGCTCAATTAAAATCGTCCCCGATTTAAACTTCACGCCCAACTGGCTGTCTCCTCATAAATTGGGCCGTAGCTTCTGGCCCAGTTGCTCTTTGGCTCCAACAGCCAATTGCTCAAAGAGGGTTTTGTGCCCCAATGTTTTGAAATGTTAAAAGTGCTGGTGGTTTAGCGGCTGCTGACGCCCGACATTCCAGCTCGGCTCCCCGAGGCTCATGCGCTAAACACTAGAAGCGCCACGAATAGATTTAAATGAGCTGACCTTGGGTTATTATGTAAGGTCAGATAGTGGGGTGTAGGTGGTCACTATCACAGGAGCAGTGGTCCTGCCAGTGCTGTACAAGGAGTGCATTATCTGCCCCCTGTATGTAGAAGTTAATTGACAGCCCAACTCTGTGGCTGTGTCTCTTTTTCCTTTTCCCCTTCCTGCCTTTTCTCTCACCGATACATCTACGGTTAGTGATCCTTTTAACATTCCTCTCAGGCTGTTGAGATACCATCCAACTGTCTCTTTCTCCTCTCTGCATCATCGCTGTGTTGAAATCCAGATTCTCTGTCTGAATAAACAAGTTTGCATTTATATAGCACCTCTTACATCCTCAGGACTTTTTTTTAGCCAATTAATTCCTTCTCCTACTCTAAATGATTCTTTCTCAAGACCATGGAATTCCTTATCTCTCAGCCTTTCCCTCCTCCATTAACCCAAGCTTGGCACCACCCAATCATTACTTCCTGGTTTGCCTGATCCGTCTTTCGGATGAGACGTTAAACCAAGGCCCCGTCTGCCCGCTCGGGTGGACGTGAAAGATCCCACGTCACTTATGCGAAGAAGAGCAAGGGAGTTCTCCCTGATGTCCTGGCCAATATTTATCCCTCAACCAAAATAAACATTCGGGCCTCATTGCTGTTTGTGAGAGCTTGCTGTGTGCCTTTACCCACAATAGAACAATGACTACACTTCAAAAGTACTTCATTGGCTTTAAAACGCTTTGGGACGTCCTAAGGTCGTGAAAGGTGTATATAAAGGCAAGTTTTTTCCTTTCTTTCTTTCTGTCTTTCTTTTCTTTTCTGTCTGTCTTTCTCTCTCTCTCTCTCTGTTTTTTTCTCTCACTTTTCAGCCTTCGTTCTGGCCTGCACTATGGGCGATGTACCTTCACCTTGATCTCAGAGAGACCTGGCTGTACAGGATCAGTGGGGTTATCTATACCCAGAGGAATGTCGGGGCAATCACTTTTTGTGACACTTTTACCGACATGAACATCACTGATGATCTTGTTACAGTTTAATTCACACCGAAGATGACAGAACTTTTGCGTGTGTCTCTCCTATTTTCGAATGTGATTTTTGCACAGATGTGACACATTTCAATGCTATTGTATGCAGTGCTGTATCATACCGGCACCGGGGAATAAAAGCACCAGGAGCATTACATTTTAGTCAATTTGAATTAAACAGCGCGATATGAAATTGTTTTGAAGAAAACATCCAAAATTATGGAGTAGTTTAATGCTTAATAACTCATCAAATCCTTGGTAATTGCTGTTCATTTACTTTTCTAATCTCCCGCCTCTCCTCATCAAATATTCATATATTTCATATAATGATTCCAGAGGTCGCATAGATTAGATGCATATGCTATCTGCATTATGTTTTTTTAATGTAATTACATGGGAAGGTGATGAATTATTTAAAAATTGCAAAGTTTGAAATTGGGCTTTTGGTGATTAGTCATTTATATAAATGTCATTGCGGTCTTTTGGCGGATGTCGTCTCAACTTTTAAGAGGAAATGGTGAAGAGCGGATTAAGTTATTAAAATGACAACACAGTAAAAGTCTTTGTTCTTGCTCTGCAAGTAACAGTGTGGAAAAATGCACTTCCGATCGGTTAAATAACTTGACATTCCTCCCCGGGAAACAGGTGACGGTCTGATTCCGGTCGTTTGCTATTTTGGTGGAGCGAGCATGGGATCGGACTGGGCCACGCTGCACCCAGTGGTCAAATAGCCGGCCGACTCCTACCGTCTCAGCAGAGGACCCGTCCGCCACCCAGGAAGCTGTACGCCATCGGTTGGGCAGGGGAATCACAGGAAATAAAGCATTCCGCATTTTCTCAAAGATTATCTACCAAAGCTCACGCTATCCCTCCTACGATTTTAAAGGTGCCTTTCTTTTTTTTCCCCCCCTCTCTCTTGTTTCAGATTGCCTGTTCCATATTTGCTGGGGTGCTGCACTTTTTCTTCCTTGCTGCCTTTGCTTGGATGTGCTTAGAAGGCGTTCAGCTCTATCTCATGCTGGTGGAGGTCTTTGAGAGTGAATACTCTCGGAAAAAGTACTTTTACCTCTCCGGCTACCTCTTTCCGGCTATTGTTGTGGGAGTCTCGGCGGCTATTGACTATAAGAGCTACGGGACAAAGAAATCGTAAGTAGATAGCAGGCAGCTCAAACATTCCCCGCCAACAGCTCTGTAAGGAATGCAGTCTTAATGCACCAAATGATGAATTTTATTATTTAATTAAACTTAGTGTCGTATGAGTACCTTTCAGAAAATCACAGTACCATAGCTTTCCTCTGAAGTACAGGTGTTTTGACATGCAGCCTATTGTATCTGGTGCTTCAACATTCCCGATCAGTTGAGTTTAATTTTAAGGACAGCACCTTTAAGTTCTCCCACAAGCTCGCAGCACGTAACTGAGCCATACAGGCTAGAAGGTCCCTGTTTCAATCATTGTTCTGTGCTGAGTTAGCTGGGCTTAGCCCGGGTGGCTTTCAGTTGGCCTCAGCACCTGGGGCTGGGGGACGGGGGGGGGGGGAAGACGTGGGCCAGGGTTGTTTGCTCCTGGTTACTCTTCCCCTGCTGGGGAGTTGGCGCTTGTTGGCAGGATCGGGCTGGGCTGCAACGCCCTCCCAACATCAAATATCCTGCACAAGACTCAATGTCTAGACTCGTACAGGAAGAACAACTGCCTGGATGAGGCACTGGGAAGTTTTAAGCCCCAGCGACTGCTCCCTGGTGTCCTTCAGTTGCATCCCAGCAAGGAGTCGAGATCTTCAGGAGATCCGGGGGGGGAGCAAAATCGAATCGACTTTCTCAGAGTTGGAAAATATTTTGATGTCCTCATTAGAAATCCATAAATCCAGTTAGCTAATTGAAGTTTTTTGTTTGTCAGAAGTTGACAATATTACCAGATTGGTCAATCAAAAATCCAGGTCAAAATCCTGGAACTCCCTACCTAACAGCACTGTGGGAGAACCTTCACCACACGGACTGCAGCGGTTCAAGAAGAAGGCCCACCACCACCTTCTCAAGGGCAACTGGGGATGGGCAATAAATGCTGGCGTTGCTAGTGACGCCCACATCCTGAGACTGAATATAAAAGAATTATTTTTATGGAGATGTGAATGGGAATTTCTTTAAATGGATTTTATGTTGATTGTATCTTTCTCCTCTCATTGCAGCTGCTGGCTGAGAATCGATAATCATTTCATTTGGAGTTTCATTGGGCCCGTTTGTTTTATCATTCTGGTAAGACAACTTGGCAGTTGCCATTTTTTTTTGCTGTTTATTTTATTATTCGGAGTCCGAAAGGCCGGACGGAGATTGGTGTCTTGGGACTTTGCTAACCCAAGAACAATGCCCTTTGTTAGCACTGAGCAGATTTGAAGGAAGAGAACTTTCAACACCAAGGGACACAAGTGTGATTTGCTTGAGTTTACCACTAACACACTGAGTGATACTTCCATTTGCTATCAACAGATGTCCTGCCTTCTGCTTCTATTCTGGGTCATTATGTAAAATATCACTGTACATAACGCAGGCCAGGAAATGGAGCTAATGGCACCGAGCTCCTATTTTTAAAAACAGCAATTCCCAAGATGCAAATACATTTTGGGGGATAATAAATGAGAAGAAGTTTCTGCTTTTAGTTTCCAGCTTTCTTTGCGACCTCACTTTTTCAGGTGCTGAGTCGAGGTGGGGGGAGCAGTGTACAGTGATGGAGGCACCAGCAGGCTCGATCAAGTGACTGCCCATTATGTGTGATAGTTGGGGTCCATGGTATCACGGCTGAGCTAGATCCAGTCCTATCCTTATAATGACCCCCACATGGATGTGGGCTCGGACAGAAGTATAGGAATAATGAGCAGCAACCCTGGCATTCTGCTTCCCTCCCTAGCTTAGGGGTGAAAGAAAGAAAGAATTTGCATTTATAGGGCGCCTTTCACAACCTCAGGACGCCCGAAAGCACTTTACATCCAATTAAGTACTTTTTTGTAGTCACTGTTTTACTGTAGGGAAAGAAGCTCCCACAAACAGCAATGTGATAATTACCAGATAATCGGTTATTTTAGCAAGGACTCCCCTGCTCTTCTCCAAAAATAGTGCCGTGGGATCTTTTACGTCCACCTGAGAGGGCAGATGGGGCCTCGGTTTAACATCTCATCCAAAAGGCGGCACCTCCGACAGTGCAGCACTCCCTCAGTACTGCATTGGGGATTGTTGGCCTGGCATTAAGTGCTCAAGTATCTGGAATGGGACTTGAACCCACCAACTCAAAGGCGAGAGTGCTACCCGTTGAGCCACAGCTAAGATGGGCGCTGAGGCCAAATGCAGCAACCCTACACAGCTGCCTCTTTCTGTCATTAAAAAAGCAATTTGTCAGATGAATGTTCCTGACACCAGCGGAGGTCAGTGTGTACAGAGTCTCGTAGCTGAAATTAGGCTCAAAAAAATTCTCTCTTCCCAACCGAAATTCAACGGATGCAAGTGCTGGTAATGGCACGTCTTTTCAAAGGGAGGTTTGAGTTGATCTCTACTGGCCATTTGGTGTCGATGGTGCCCTGCTGTTGTTGTGCTGAACTTGTTCAGCAAGCTCTGTAAACCTCAGCTCATCCAAAATTCTGCTGCCTGTATCCTAACTCGCACCAAGTCCCATTCACCCATCACCCCTGTGCTCGCTGATCTGCACTGGCTCCCAGTCTGGCGCTGCCTCAAATTTAAAATTCTCATCCTTGTTTTCAGATCCCTCCATGGCCTTGCCCCTCCCTATCTCTGTAACCTCCTTTAGATCTACAAATCTCCGAGATCTCTGTGCTCCTCCAATTCTGGCCTCTTGCGCATCCCCAATTTTCTTCACCCCACCATTGGCGGCTGTGCCTTCGGCTGCCTAGGCCCTAAGCTCGGGAATTCCCTCTCTAAATCTCTCCACATCTTTACCCCTCTCTCCTGCTTTAAGATGCTCTTTAAAATCTACCTCTCTGACCAAGCTTTTGGTCACCTGTCCTAATATTTCCTTATCTGGCTCGGTGTTAACATTTGTTTGATAACGCTCTGGTGAAGCATCTTGGGACGCATTACTACCTTAAAGTCGCTATATAAATGCAAATTGTTGTTGTAAGCAGAGAATTCTGTTTGACGAAGGCTATTAACCTGGACGCCTCAGGCAGTGCCTCAATATTGGTGACTGCAGGCCAGAACAAGACTAAACTGTTGGAGCCTGGTTGAATGGCACTCAAGTTGCATTGGCCATGTTTGGTCACAGCGCACTCATCTTTACCTCGCATGCCATCATTATCCACTCACAAATCATTTAGTCCTGCGACTGACGGACACCAGGGAGCAGTATTCCCAGTGTCGAAATGAAAACAGCGAGTAGCAATCAAAGGGTAGTAGGACAGTTCCTCCGAGTAATTCTTCTCTTCCAATTGCTTTGCCCTCTAATCGTCCCATCTGGCTAAAAGACAAGAGAGGGTCTGGAATAATACCTTCCGTGTAAGAGAACAGAGCAGAGCGATAGCGGATGGGAACTGTGTTCATTAACAGATATCTGGGAGGCTTTCAAGTCGCAGGGAAACCTAGTGATCCATTTGCATTGTGTAGAATATTATAAACTGCCTTATTCTAATGTATCTGTAAAGCTGTTCTCGCCCCCCCCCCAACCAGGTGTACAAATATTCATACCAACAGAAGCCCCCACCCACAAAGGACATAATTATGTCAGCTTCCAGCGTCCCTGTGAGCTGCTTGCCTGTGGCGTGAAGGTTATCATATCTATGAAAGAAACCGTGTGCACGTAATGAGCATTGGGAAACCATTAGTATGCCTGAAACGCTTTAATGAAAGGTTGGATCATGACACGTCAATAGCTGTTCTTATCATTTGGACAGCTCCATCTGCACCTTTAATATTTAATTCAGTTCATTCAGAGTTCAGCCTTGCACACACGTTCCCGAGCCTTTCTTCAGAGAGCAATCTCGCGGCCCATCGGTCCCAGAGAGGAATGAGCTTTTTTTGCTTGGCTGGCAGCGGGGACTCCTCAGAAACAAGCGGAGCTGCTTTCAGGAGGTAACGGATGGTGGGGGGGGGGGGGGGGGGAGGGAGAGGGGGGGGTTGGGGGGGAGCTCCAGGGAGGCCGAAGAGGAGTAGGAACATGTTCGGTTCAGATAGGTTACTTTAGAATGGTGTTTCACTGCTCTTGCCTCATTGTATCCGTGTCAGCTCTGCAGGGTGTGTGAAATGAATTTTAAACTGCTAAGCTTGTGGTGGATGTGATTTGACTGGGCAGGTTGATGGCTATAAAATACACTCTGTGCTCCAGTAATCTGTGGGCTGCAGTTGAACATCTTTAAACAGCTGTAGATTGCAATGCTAACACTTTGCTTCAGCCACTTAACGTTTAGCAAAAAAGAAAATGATGAGACTATTACTTTATCTGCGAATACTCAGCCACTCGGTTATTTGAAACATCTTTGACGGAAGAATAATGGAAGGTGTAGTGGGCTCAACAGCATCAGCTTTACCAGAGTTTAAAATTCTTTTCCTTGCGCTCGAATCTCTCCAATGGCCTCTGTAACCTCCTCCAGCCCTACAACCCTCCGAGATCTCTGCATTCTTCCGATTCTGGCCTCTTGCGTATCCCTCGTTTCCTTCGCTCCACCGTTGGCGGCCGTGCCTTCAGCTGCCGAGGCCCAAAGCTCTGGAATTCCCGCCCTCAACCTCTCCACCTCTCTACCTCTCTCTCTTCCGCCTTTAAGGCACTCCTTAAAACCTTCCTCTTTGACCAAGCTTTTGGTCACCTGTCCTAATATCTCCTTCTTCGGCTCAGTGTCAGTTTTTATCTGATTACGCTTCTGTGAAGCGCCTTGGGACGTTTACTACGTTAAAGATGCTATATAAATGCAGGTGGTTGTTGTTGTAACAAAGCCAAGAACTATTTCTTAAGAATCTGTAAGGAAAGTGAGGGTTTCCAGAAGTATGTAAGCACCCATTTCTTTTGCTTTAGAAATAAGTTTAATGCACATTTATATATTTTAAAAAAACACAATTTAAAACAGCGAGACCTCTTTTTTAAAAAAAAATAATTTTGGACTTTCTCACTCCCTATAAATATCTCCTCACTTCTGACTTGCAGCTTATTTTTGCAATGATGTATAAGCCCAGGAATTACACCATGCGATATCTGAAAGAAGAAAAAGGATTTGTATTTATATAGTGCCTTTCATGTCGTCTTCTGAGTCAGAAGGTTGTGGTTTCAAGTCCCACTCCAGAGACTTGAGCACAAAATCTAGGCTGACACTCTGTGAGGGAGTGCTGCACTGTCGGAGGTGCCGTCTTTCGGATGAGAAGTTAAACCGAGGCTCCGTCTGCCCTCTCAGGTGGACGTAAAAGATCCCATGGCACTATTTTCGAAGAAGAGCAGGGGAGTTCTCCCCGGTGTCCTGGCCAATATTTATCCCTCAACTAGCATCACTAAAACAGATTACCTGGTCATTATCACATTGCTGTTTGTGGGACCTCGCTGTGTGCAAATTGGCTGTCACGTTTTCCTAAATTACAACAGAAAGAAAGACTTGCATTTTTATAGCGCCTTTCACGGGACATCCCAAAAGCACTTTACAACCAATGCAGTACTTCTAAAGTGTAGTCACTGTTGTAATTCGCATCTCGACAACTCTCTATCCTCTCCTGAACGGAAATGTGATAGCACACAAGGTCTCACAAGCGGCAATGAGATAATGACCAGATAATCTGTTTTAGGGATAAATATTGACCAGGACACTGGGGAGAACTCCCCTGCTCTTCTTTGAAATACTACCATGGGATCTTTTACATCCATCTGAGAGGGCAGATGGGTCCTCGGTTTAACGTCTCATCTGGAAGGCGGCACCTTTGACAGTGCAGCACTCCCTCAGTACTGCATTGAAGTGTCAGCCTGGATTATGTGCTCAAGCCTCTGGAGTGGGACCTGAAGCCACAACCTTCTGACAGAGACGAGAGTGCTTCCAACTGACTACCCTTCAAAAAAAAACGTATTTCATTGGCTTTAAAGGGCCGCGCGACGTTCTGAGATCCTAAATGCAAATCTTCCTACTTTCTTTCATCAGGATGTCCCAAAGCACTTCAATACCAATGAATTGCGTGTGAAGTGCAGTCAGTGCCCTGTGGGGGAATGCAGCAGTCGATTTTCACGCAACAAGGTCCTACTACCAGCGATTGATATAAATCTGTTTTTTTTTCTTGTGATGGTTGGGGAGGAATGTTGGCCAGGACAACTGCCCAGCTCATCTTCGAACAGTGGCGTTGGATCATTTACGTACACCTGACCGAGCCATTTAACATCTCAGCCGATAGATGACACCGACATCCCTCAGCCTGCCTGGGGCGAGGGCCTCGCACACTGCCAATACTTTTAACACCCCATCCCCACCCTTGCACGCCCCGTTCTTGTCCAGCATGGGGGGATTAAAATCAAGGCTCTGGTCTCTCCCCTTCTCCCACCAAGCTACCAGCACCACATCTTGTTCCCCTACTTTAAGTCCTTCCCTTACCTCCCTTGAAAAAGATCAAGAGGAGGCATTCCAGCGATTCACATCTCTACGACCCTCTACCCTCTCCTGAACGCACTAAGGCCTCCTTCAATACAGAAGAATTTTATTTTGAGCACGTTAAGGTTTATATATTATTATCCCACATTTTCAGGCAATAGATTTTCAACCCATTATTTGTGTGGAGTTACTGAAAGAACAAGGCAAAGAAATGTCAAGCATCCCTGCCTTGTCCACTTCTTAATGAGCAGGCTTAGCAAAGAATGCTTTGAATAGGTCATAAGAAACGTAATTGCTTACAGTAGCTTTTTGTACTGAAATACGTTGAAAAATAATTTCTTTGCCTTTGACCAAATTCCCTCGAAATGAGCTTCATGAATGAAATGATTCAGTCACGCATTCATTTCCCCCATTGGCCTGTGAGTTTGTGCGCCACTGCGAACCCTTTTGTACGACTGCCTTCTAATTATGACAGAGAGTCCATCGCAACATCAATAGGCTGTGATGTATTTTAATAAGTGCTTGGGCCCGTTTCTGTATAATAGGAGCAACCCATCACAAACTAACTGGTTTTGAAAGCTTTGTTTCTGGGAATATTGATTTGAAAGGCGAAATAAATGTGTCGAATCATTGCGCCTTTTAACCTTGCCGTACTTAATATTCAATAGTTGAATTTTTCTTTTGAGGATTTAGCGCAGTGTTAAAACCGCGCAGTCAAAATTGATGCAGAGCTTGTATTTGTCTCAGGAAGGAACCTTGCAGCTAACGCAGGGAGAAGGTTCAAATCTTTTTTTGCTCTTTCAAATTTAGCATTGATCATTAGTTATATAATAAAAAAGAAAAAAAAAACTATGAATATGTCATTCTGGACTTCATTTGACTTGGAGACCAGCACTGATCCTTCATTTTGTCGACAGGTCAATCTCATCTTCCTGATCATCACCGTGTACAAAATGGTGAAGCACACGCCGACTTTGAAACCAGATTCGAGCAGGTTGGAGAACATCAAGTAAGTGGCGGGAATTAGGGGCGTGGAGGGGGGAGAACACTGTTTTTGTTTTATTTTGTGCTCTGCCCCGAACACGCTTTGTCGATTGGGGAACTGGTTTCCAGGGAGACCGCGGCGCTCCGTGAGTTCCTGCCTCCCCTCCACAGCAGCCACGGCCATCGTGCAAGGGGACCCCGGTTCAAATCGACCCTCTTCCATAACATGCCCGAAAGGTCAGAGATGTTTGCCAACATTAGAGGGTAATTTCAGAATTGAACCCGAGCCAAGCAAGTGTAAATCTCATGTTTGTCAGAAAAGCAGTAATTTCGTTTGGATTTTAAAAACACAGTGTGATGTTTGTTTGCATATTTGCTGTGATTTAACAGAGTTTGTTTTGCTAAATGGCTTCCTTCTCTTGTATTCTGAAAAATATTCCTTTTGTAATCTTGCATTCTTAAGAGACTTAACTGAGTGTTTGTCGACAGATAGAGAGGCTGCTCATTGTTTCTGTGATAACTGCAGGCTTAGCTTCTCTATTAAATGTCAACTGCACATCAACATGTGATATTTGCACAGAATAATGATAGAAAATATTGTTTAACATTTGTGTGATGTGGGACATGTAGAACTAAGGATTGTTACGATCTGGAATGCACTGCCTGAAAGGGCGGTGGAAGCAGATTCAATAGTAACTCTCAAAACGGAATTGGATAAATACTTGAAGGGAAAAAATTTGCAGGGCTATGGGGAAAGAATGAGAAGTGGGACTAATTGGATCGCTCTTTCAAAGAGCCGGCAAAGGCACCATGGGCCGAATGGCCTCCTTCTGTGCTATATGATTCACCGCCACATTTAATGTGAAAGAATTAAAATGGTTCTGGTTCAATATTATCACCTAACTTTCACCCAGTGCAAATTATTGGAAAAGATACGTTTTTCAACACAAGCGTTGTGAGTCAAATACTTTGTGAAGGTCGGTGTGATACAATTTACATTTCTATCTGGCTTAGCGTTTTGTTGTCTTTACATTGTGCAGTTCCACAGTCTACATCACACAAATGGCCACAAAGTATCATTGGGACTGATTTAAATGTAGAAAATAATTGAGCGCAAAAGCCCAGCCTCTCTTTATGGTCCATTGGTCATGCTTATTGTGTGACTGAGCCATGTAGACCAGAAGGCCCCAGGTTGGTTTCAGCCAGGGTTGCAGTTAGGGAGATTGGCATTAGAGCTGCTGGGGTGAGGAGGGGGGAAAAATATAAATCAGGATTCCTCCCCACTCCTGCTTGCTATCCATTGACTCCCGCTGCCAAGTCAGCATTCATGGGCATTTGGTTGATGCCAGGAGCTGTGATGCGCTCCACGGTCAAATAGCCAGCCAACGCTCGCTGACTGAGTTTCGTACACGCAAAAAACTGCAGGAGCCCAAGCCTGAACTCCAGCAAGTGGACAATGCTTCAGGAAAGGAGAGCGAGGGGGAGGGATGGGGCGGGGGTGGGAGGAGGGAGAGGTGGTGTCAAACTAGAAACAAATATCGGTAGTTCAATGATGCTGTAGTGTTTAAGACTGATGTTAGATGGCAGGATATGTGAATTCCATGATCACTGCATGCTGCATGAAGAGAGAGAGCTAATCTATAGGATCTCTCTCTCTCTTTCTCTCTCTTCCTTTCGTTTCTGCTCATCCACACCAGTAATTACCGTGTATGCGATGGCTACTATAACACAGACTTACCAGGGTAAGAAAGAATCATGCATAAGAAAAAAACTATTATTAATGCATGATTTAATACTTTGTGGCTTGAGTAATTATTTGTCGACGTAATAATTGCCTTAATTCTGGCCGCAAGTTTTATAAACTTTTCTAAAACATGTATGACCGTTTCCGTATTAGAATTATTTGGATATATATATCTAATAGCTGGCAGTTGCCTTATTTTTTTTATATTTAAAGAAAACATTAATTTCTTCAAATATAATTGTGTAAGCGCTTACTTAAAATTCATTTTGCATTCAATATTGTCTAATTTTTATTTTTGTTTCTCTTTCTGCTTATAATGCATTCTAGCTATGAGGATAATAAGCCATACCTCAAGTAAGAGCTTTAGCCCAAAGCTAAATATACTGAACCACTTTTTCTCTCTTTCCTCGCGCGAGTTTCCCTTTACGTTTCCCATATTTCTGCTTTTTTTTTCCGACGAATCCTAGCGATACTGACAAATCTAACTCTACACAAGAGCTACAGCTTCAAGGAGAACACTGCCACCACCAGCTCAGGGGAACTAGGGATGGCCATTAAATGCTGGCTTGCCAGCGTCACTCACATCCCAAGAACAAATTTGAGAAAAGGGACTTCTGTTCCAAATTTATCTTCTCGTAGTTTTAATTTTTGCACCTTCATGCATAGTGTGCGAGAGAGATTACCGTAAACCCTAAAACTAAAATCGCCCATTTTCTTCTTGGCCTCGTGCATAAAATTAGGCCTCAGGCTCCAACTGTTCCTTGGACCTGTTGAGATTTTGCATACCGTTTCGTTTAGCAAAATAGTGTAAATAGAAAATGGGAGTTACATTATTCATTATCTGCTATTTTAAAGAAACTTGAACCCTGATTTGGGTCAACATCTTCATTCAATAGCAGACATAAACATTTCATGTGTTGCTGACTGATATCGCACAGTTTCTCAGATACCTCTACTGGCTTTAAGTGAAGGTTAGTAACAGATTGGAAATTGCAAGTGTCCCTCACATAAGCCTAAGCTAGAAAGTGACAGAAACCTGGTTAGAATCAAGCTTATAGAAGGAGAGATCATGCACATCTTAATCTGCTTACTGGAGAAGGCAGCTGCAGTAATAACAATTAAAAGCTGCTATCAGGGTGTGTTTTTTAATGCAGTATAGGCTTTAACCTAAGCAGATTTTTTTTTTTGTTCCCCATCACCAGGTCTTGGGTTCTGGGTGCATTTGCTCTTCTCTGTTTACTTGGCCTGACTTGGACATTCGGACTGCTGTTCATCAACGAGGAGTCTGTCGTAATGGCCTATCTCTTCACAATATTCAACGCCTTCCAAGGAATGTTTATTTTTATATTTCACTGCGCTCTTCAGAAAAAAGTAAGTCTTCTCCTTCTGCAACCCCATGAGTAATTAGAGCAGAGGCTTGCAAACTTTTCTGTCTGTGGAGGGGGGGCGGTGGGGAGCCTACAAATATTGACAGAAATGCAGGGGACCCCCTGGAAATATACAGCCTCATGGGCCCCTGAAAATACTGACACTCACCCAGGACCCCTTCAAACATTAACACACACCCAGGACCCCTTGAAAATATTACACACTTATGGGGACCCCTTAAAAATATTGACACATACCCAAGGACCCTTGAAAATATTAACACACGTCAGGGACCTCATAAAAATATGGTGTAACGTCCACAAAACTATGGCTGCTACACAAAAGGAAAACAATGCTTTTGTTGCAGGAAAGGGTTTTTTTTATTAGTGTGCAGTGAGACAACAAATACAAAAAATAAATATGGGTTAAAGAATTCTCAAAGCATCCTGCACCGGCCCCACTCGGGCGAATCTGGTGTTCCTCCCCCCGACCTCAGTTTGAAAACCTGTGCACTAAATTCTAGAGTCATAGCATCTATTTTCATATCTGTTTCTCAGTTTGTTTTTTGAGATCTGTAAAGGGTTTTTTCAGAATGATCTTTCTGCCACGGTCACTGGCCTGCAACATTTAATTAACATCTGTTCAAAATTATGAGGGGTTTTGATAGAGTAAATAGGGAGAAACTGTTTCCACTGGGACGAGGGTCAGTAACCAGAGGACACAGATTTAAAAGTAATTGGTAAAAGAAGAGGAGAGAAGGAGAATTTTTTTTTTACGCAGCGAGTTGTTATGATCTGGAATGCACTGCCTGAAAGGGTGATGGAAGCAGATTCAATAATAACTTTCAAAAGGGAATTGGATAGATACTTGAAAAGATGAAATTTGCAGAGCTATGGGGAAAGAGCAGGGAAGTGGGGCTAATTGGACAGCTCTTTCAAAAGAGCCAGCACAGGCACGATGGGACGAATGGCCTCCTTCTGTGCTGTATGATTCTATCTGCACCATCACTGCGCTCCCAAGTCTTTCGGGAAAAGGTCTCTCCCGCTTAATTCGGAAATCACATATAGTGGCCGTGCACTTTGACCTCTGGTGAAGGCTTTTGCGGAGTAGCTGAAAGACTGCAAATCAAATACCATTTCCCAGTTGCGATTGTGTCACGTTGTATTTCGTATTAGGGCAGAGTAAGCAAAATAAATAAATAAGATAAAATACTAAGCCTGCTAGTCGAGCGTGAAAACCTTTTGACCTGCAGCTTAAAGAGATTTACTCAAGACGGGAAAGGCAGATCTTCTGTTAAGGGCCGGGGGGGGGGGTTTACGACTATTCTTCTTCAGAGCGCAGCATTATGGGATGGATGTCAGACTGCGCTCTAAGGCTTTACTCTGCCACGGTTCCGGGGGCTCGATCCTAATCACAGCTGCAGCTGCCTTAAGCCTGGCATATCCGATTAAAAGCAAATGAGTTCCGCCAACTTAAGACAAGCTGAGGGCTGATTAGAATCAGGCCCCGGGACTGCTGCATTGAATTTTGAAATTTTTTTTAAAAATCCACCGTTCGTGGTGCACTAGACTGTAAAAAGAAAAGGGAGGAAGAACTTGCATTTATATAGCGCCTTTTACGATCTCAGGACCTCCCAAAGCACTTTACAGCCAATGAAGTACTTTTTGAAGTGTAGTCACTGTTGTAAATGTAGGAAACGTGGCAGCCAATTTGCACACAGAAAGCTCCCACAAACAGCGTTATGATAAAGACCAGATCATCTGTCGGTTGAGGGATAAATATTGGCCAGGCTATCGGGGAGAGATCCCCTGCCCTTCTTTGAAATAGTGCCATGGGATCTTTTACATCCATCTTGAGAGGGCAGATGTGGGTTTTAGTCTCATCTGAAAGACAGCACCTCTGACAGTGCAGCACTCCCTCAGTACTGCGCAGGGTTCATCAGCCTAGATTCTGTGCTCAAGTCTCTGGAGTGGGACTTGAACCCACAACCTTCTGGCTCAGGCGAGAGTGGTACTCACTGAGCCACGGCTGACACTTACTCTTTGAGTGTGAAGGAACGATCAATGTAAAAGATGGATTTTGCTGTTTACCTAATGCCTCTGAAAAGCAACTTGGACAGGAGCTCCCAGAAGTCAACAGAAGTGATGCCGGAAAATAGAGTAGTTGTAAAGATAGCGGAAATCCAACGTAACAGTTCCCTGGCCTACTTTCCACAGCTGCTCACCCCACACAACTGACGGAAATCCAAAGGAAGATCCCAATGACTAAGTGTGGTATAAGCAACAACAACTTGCATTTATATAGCGCCTTTAACGTAGTTAAACATCCCAAGGCGTTTCACAGGAGCGATTATCAAACAAAATTTGACACCGAGCCATTTAAGGAGATACTAGGACAGGTGACCAAAAGCTTGGCCAAAGGGGATAGGTTTTAAGGAGCATCTTACGGGAAGAGAGGGAGAGGCAGAGAGATTTAGGGAGGGAATTCCAGAGCTTAGAGCCTAGGCAACTGAAGGCACAAAGGGGCGAAGGAAGTGGGGGATGCACAAGAGGCCAGAATTGGAGTTCTCGGAGGGTTGTAGGGCTGGAGGAGGTTACAGAGATAGGGAGTGGTGAGGCCAGAGCTGAATGTTGCCTGGCTGTTTAAATTTGCCTGGATTGACAACCGTGATTACCATGGGGATCAGTGATTGAGAATGGCCTTCTTTGATTACTGGACCGTACACAACTGTGAACCTGTCCTATTTCTTCAAGGAGTTGAAACTGTAGATGAGGTTGGATTCACCTCTTGACACTCACATCCTTTCAGCTGCTGCTGCTGCACAAAGAAAAGGGATTCTGGGATGGACAGCACTTTGGGATCCTGACAAAAGCTGAGCTTTCAGATAGATATCCCAGGGCACAGATTTTGCTGTCGTGTGCTAATTTGTGCCAGATTGTAGATGGAATTAAGCTTGATCGACTATCAGAGCCTCACTGGCTGTCACTGTGCATTAATTTCCACGAAGGGATTACTATCCAAGATACGGACTCGTTTTATTTTTTTTTGGTTATCAGGGGCAGTAGCGGGTGCTGTTAAATTACCCGAGCAACTGCTCCTCCCTGTGCATCGGGAAGCTAGCACGCGCTGTCAAACCTTTATATGTTACGGAAAGGAAGCAGAGGGAGCCCACAATGAGCCTGTGAGGACTATGTGGCCCACCTTAAGAAACCAGGGCAGCACTACATTTTTGCGATCTATAGTAGGTTGGAAACTAAGATATTGCAGCGGCTCAGTTACTAAGCGTAGCCCAACAGTGGTCGTAGCAGCCAGCCCACAGCTTGGAATTTTAACGTTCAATGATGCTGCTCTTTGAACCCACCATTTTATGTTTGCAAGTGAGGAATGATTAAAAGGGTGGGTTCCAAAATTTTTTTTTCTTTCACTTCCCTCTTGTAAAATGACACATTTAAAAATGTTTTGGTGGCTCAAGAAATAAATCACAATAACAATAACTTGCATTTATATAGCGCCTTTAACATAGTAAAACATCCCAAGGCGCTTCACAGGAGCGATTATCAAACAAAATTTGACCCCGAGCCATATAAGGAGATAATAGGATAGGTGACCAAAAGGTTGGTCAACGAGATAGGTTTTAAGGAGCATCTTAAAGGAGGAGAGAGAGGCGGAGAGGTTTAGGGAGGGAATTCCAGAGCTTAGGGCCTAGGCAGCTGAAGGCACGGCTGCCAATGGTGGAGCGAAGGAAATCGGGGATGCGCAAGAGGGCGGAATTGGAGGCGTGCAGAGACCTCGGACGGTTACAAGAGATAGGGAGGGGCGAGGCCGTGGAGGGAATTGAAAACGAGGATGAGAGCTTTAAAAAGATTTAAGAATTTTACAAGCTGAATGAAGGGCAACAAGAAGCAGGAGAAGGGCAAGGAAGGAGAGTTACTCCATTTACGTCTACAAAGTGATGCAGCAGGTTCGCCCGGACACCGGCATCTCCTCCCAGGCCTTGAGCATCAGGAGCTCCCTTGTGAGCGGCATGTTCGAGCGCATCGCGGGTGAGGCTTTCCGTCCGGCCCCCATTACAACAAGCGCCGCGCCATCAGTTCCCGGGAAATCCACTGCTGCCCCGGGGTAGTGGGGGGGGGGGGGAGCTGGCCAAACACGCCGTGTCAGAAGACTGGCGACCGAGTGCGCCAACTCCGAGTAATACTCTCCACAATATATAAGCCGTTCGAAGGCGTCACCGCTAAACCTTCTCCGTTTTGTCACTCGCAGGTTCGCAAAGAGTACAGCAAGTGGCTCCGCCACTGCTACTGCTGCAGCGGGTTGAATGCCGAGAGCTCTCATAGCTCTGCAAAGCCGTCGACAAACAGGACCAGCGCTCGCTACTCCTCTGGCACCCAGGTACCTCGGGGCGCGGAGAGTTTATTTTGTCACGTGGAGAGACGAGAGAAGGTGGGCTTGTTCTCGTTCGAGCAGAGAAGGTTACGGGAAGATATAATAGAGGTGTTCAAAATCATGAAGGGTTTTGATAAGAGTGAAAAAGGAGAAACTGTTTCCACTGGCAGGAGGGTCGGTAACCAGAGGACACCAGATTTAAGATAATTGGCCAAAAAAAGCCAGGGGGGAGGTGAGGAGACATTTTTATATGCAGCGAGTTGTTCCGTTCTGGAATGCACTGCCTGAAAGGGTGGTGGAAGCAGATTCAATGCTAACTTTCAAAAGGGAACTGGACATATAATTGAAAAGGAAAAATTTGCAAGGCTTACAGGGAAAGAGCGGGGTGAATGAGACTAATTGGATAGCTCTTTCAAAGAGCCGGCACAGGCTCGATGGGCCGAATGGCCTCCTTCTGTGCTGTATGATTCTAAATCCGGACTGTAGAGTGGCACGGTGCCATTGGAAGGAAGCAGTTACCTATCTCTTGAGTCTCTGCACGATTTTGCTACACCTATACAGGTCGAAATACAGACACAGATCAGCCATGATCTAGTTGAATGGCGGAACAGGCTTGAGGGGCTGAATGGCCTACTCCTATGTTCCTAGAAATAGCACACTTTTTTGCGAAACCTGACATTCCTGCAATGTCCCAGTCTTTATCTCCGGGTTGCATGTGTCAATGTAGAAATTGATGATTGTCTTTCCGTAACAGTGCCTAATCCCGCTAATGCTGCCTTGTAGTTCGTTCTATGTGCAATTTCATCGAAAATATTCTTTGCTGTCACAGTTGACAAGTTTCTGTGCATTGTTCCATCAACAGTTCCTCCTGTTGACGATGTGATGTTTTCTGTTGGTCTTAAATGAGGCCCCCCGCCCCCCCCCCCGCCCTCCCTCCACTATGGCTCAGCAATTTATTGCAGGGTGTAGCTGAACCATATAGACCAGGAAAGTCCCAGGTTCAATTCCCCCCACCCCCAACTCCCTGGCCGCTCTGTGGTGAAGTGACTACGATCGGCCTCGGTGCCCCCCGGGGGGTTGGGAGGGAATAGCGGCAGCCTTTCCCCCTCCTGGTTGCTGTCCACTGACTTGTGCTGAAGAGCGAGGTGCGTGAAAGCCGAGCGAGGGTAGGATTGGGCCTCGCCGCGATGCCTCTTGCAGTTGAATAGCCCATTGAGACTCACTTGTCCAATGTTCACACGTGGAGGATGGCTTCTTGGGCGTGGTACTGGAAGACAGGCAGAGTGCCAGTGGGACTGTACCCCCAGCGAGGGATTCAAACCCCTTCGGGATGGGGAGATGACTAAACTGGCAAGAAAAGAACTTGGGATTGGTGGAAAAAAAATCATATGAATGTGTTGAGCAAAGCAAGAAAACAAAAGCATTCTGCCTTATAACCAAATTCCCGCTTTTAAAAAAAAAAGAAAGTTCCTCTCCTTTGAATTCTTCACGTTGCTGGAATCCTCCCTTTCTGATTTGGAACGTGCTGGAGTTGTGGGCCGGTCGGCCGACCGGTGCCAGAAGATTCGCTTCGTGGAGCTCTTCAGGGCGTTCGGCATTGGAAGAACGTGGCCGCGGCACGCACGAACGCATTTGTCCTGCCCGCGAGCCTCCCTGACTTCCCTTGTCGTGGCAGCGGAAATCCACAAGCCACACTCACTCTCCCCCCCCTCCCACCTAACCCCCACCCCCTTTCACGGTGCACGGTGACGGTGGCAAAGGGAACGGGGTAATGAGGCGCGAGGAGACCAGCGTAGTACCGATACCTTTAGGTTGAAGTCCGGGAGGGGGAAAATGTGGTCATTTTCAGGGAGACTGTCAGCGGCAGAAGGAAACCATTTTTCCTTTGACAATCTCCGTTCCGAGATAAAACAAGATTGATGCACAGCCAAAGATGTAAATGTTTTCTGAATTTTTTTTTTGAGCTTTAAAAATCAATGTTGTCATCCCCCACCCCTGCCCCGGCTGCTGCGTTAGTTCAGTAGACCAAGAAAATATACTCCAGACACAGTTTGTCAGCACAGCAAAGTACCTATCCCGTTCTGCATGTCTTCTTGTGACATTAGTATACAATCTAATCATTTGTTTTCCTCATTAAAATAAGAATTACACCCCCGCCACAGTCGAGACTCAAAGTGCTGCCTCTGTACTTTCCTGCTCGTGCCTTAAGCGTAGAAAGAAATTAGCAGCATAACCACTAATAACTGTTAGTGAGATTGTTAGAGGTTTGATGGCATTACAGTCTTGTTTTTTTTTTTACATTTGTCGCTTCTGTGGTTCGGGAGAGGGAAGTCAGTGCGCCAGCTCTGCACATCTGCATTGCTAAAACTGCCTCACTTATTGCGATGATAAAATCATAGGCCCACTATGGTCTATTCTTGTTCTATACATTCAGCTCTTCGAGCCTGTTGTGCCATTCAATTAGATCATGGCTGATCTGTATCCTAACTCCTATTACCTGCCCTGGCTCCGTAACCCTTCATACCCTTGCCTAACAAAAATCTATCAATCTCAGTTTTGAAATTTTCAATTGACCCCCAGCCTCAACAGCTTTTTTGGGGGGGGAGAGAGTTCCAGATTTCCACTCCCCTTTGTGTGAAGAAGTGCTTCCTGACGTCACCCCTGAACGGCCCAGCTCTAATTTTAAGGTTATGCCCCCGTGTTCTGGACTCTCCCACCAGAGGAAATAGTTTCTCTATCAACTCTATCAAACCCTTTAATCATCTTAAACACCTCAATTAGACCACCCCTGAATCTTCGATACTCGACAGAACACAAGCCGAGTCTATGCGACCTGTCCTCATAATTTAACCGTTTTAGCCGCGGTATCATTCTGGTGAATCTGTGCTGCACCCCCTCCAGGGCCAAAATATCCTTCCTGAGGTGTGGTGCCCAATTTCATTGGGATAAGGGAGCGCGTTTTAGCAACAGAAACGCAGGCAGTTGGGTGCATAGCCAATGCTCTCTGGAATCACAGAAGTACCGAGTGCGAAACTGCTTTCCCTTGTCTCCACAGCAGTTGAATGCAAGTTGTAAGAAAGTATTTGAATTTATTATAGCACCTTAGCACGTCCTTGGGCCACCCTGGAACACTTCCTGACCAATGAATTGCATTTAAAGTGTCTTCACTTGTCTGTAGTCAAAAACAGCAGTCACTTTTGTCCACAGCAAGGTCCTGCAAACAACAAATGAGATGAATGACCCGTTAATTTATTTTTAGGGGGTGCTGGTTGAGGGAGGACTGTTGGTCAGGACACTGGGAGAATTCCTTGTTCTTTTTTTTTTTGAATAGTGCCATGGTATCTTCCACAAACACCCGAACCAACAGAAAGGGGTTCTGATTTAACATTTCATCCGCGAGATGGCACCTCCAACAGTGCAGCGCTCCCTCAGCATTGCACTGGAGCGTTTATGTGCTCAAGTCTCTGGAGTGGGACTTGAACCCACAACCTTCTGACTCCGAGACACAAGCGGCACCAAATGGGTCATGGCTGATGAGACTCCTCGGCTTTCCTTGTAATTTATAGACTTACAAAGTCGCAAAATTAAAAAAGGATTTCATTTACTGTTAGCACCCAGCACATATATCCTTGTATATAACAACAGAAATCTGCCATTAGTGGAGGGCACTTTATACCTGCATATCGATTTTTCTAAAAACAAAATCTTCCACCGCGTCAATCTGTGGTTCAGTAGAAGCTAATCTACCTTTCGTTTGTGTTCATTTTGCTGTTTGTTTTCCAAAACCTTACCTGGGATTCTTTGGTTGCACTCTGTTCTTTTCTATATCTCCCAACATTTCTCCTGCTGTTCTGAAATGCTGCTGTCCTGATCCTTCTTTGGTATTCCCAACTCCTGAGATAATATTTTCTATATCATCTTTGACTTCCCCTTAACACTGCTGGCTTGTTCCTTTCCTTAACCTCCGTCATATTTTTAAAGCGTAGCCAGTCTTTCAGTTTTGCAGTTCTTAGTATGCATTTTGTTTGTTGACTATTCGGAAGCCTGTACATCATTTTAAGATACATCGCTCTTGCAAGATAGGTTCTGATAAACAAGGCCCTTCAGCCCGTTTGATCTCATCCTGGTCAGGATAACCAGCCCTACCCTTTCGGTTGTGCGTTATGGATTTTTTTTTTTTGCTTGCTCAGGGAGGGCAGCTGTAACTTGAGGGGCTGATTTGTGAACCAATGAGCTTTGTAATGTGGCTGCATTAGGGTGCTTCCTGTTCCTCATTAACTGCGTACAGATGTCACTCTCCTCACCGTCGCAGCCATCATCATCATCATCAGTCAGAGGAATGATTTCTAACGAATCTTTCAATGTTGTACATCAGGAAACCCAGTTCCAAGTATTCTTGATCAACTCTTACTGAACGCCTCGTGCAATGAAGCTTCAACAGCGAAAATCTTAACCGTTGACTGTGGCATTCCCTTCAATCTGACTCCATCCCACACCATACCCCTGGGATTTCATTCACCGTCATAAGATAAGTGATGTGCAGATCAGCTATGATCTAATTGCACGGCGGAACAGGCTCGAGGGGCTGAATGGCCGACTCCTGTTACTGTGTTCCTCGTGCCGCCATTGAGCTCAGCTTTCTTACTGATATGGTTCAAGTCGCCTCAATGGTTTACTATTGCAGCAAGCTGCAGGACTTCTGCTTTTAGCATTTCTGTGCTACGGTCCATGCCTGCTCTCCAAGATCTCGTCTTTCAGCCCGACATTGGCTCGCTTGCAGGAGTTTTCTCTTAACGTTGAGGAGCGCAGCGCCTTTGTCAGGCGGAGGACATCACTGAGCCACTTTTCAAAAGCCGGCCCCATTGCATGCTTCATGGTGAGTTGACCTTTCCCCTTCAGCCAAAAACAAAAGTGAGCAGCCCGGCCACTGAAAACATTGTCACTACCAATCTGAAGTGAGATTAATCTTTCCGCCTTACCTGATGGGGCTTTCAATTGAGTGAACTTTTATAGATGCATTTTATTCTGTTTTTGTCCGTCTACATGTATGACACCATAATCCCTGCATTGCCCCACATTTTGTACAATTTAGTGTTTTTCTTTAGCCCTTCGCTGTGTAGCTGTCTAACATGGCACAGATAGAGACATTGCCATAAAACAAGTCCTCCCTCTCTGTAAAAGTAGCCTCATGTTGTCTTTGATATATTTCATTTTAGCTGCTAAAATTCTCTGTTCACTTGCTGCCTCATCAATAACGGCAACTTGGTTTTATAGCATCTTTAATGCAGAAAACGTGCCAAGGTGCTTCACAGAGGAGCAATGGACACCTTAGCAGCAATAGAAGAGTTAGGAGGAACGACCGAAAGCATGGTTAAAAAGATAGATTTTGCGGAGGCTTTTAAAGGTCAGGGGGGTGGGGTTTGCTGAGAGAAGTAGCAAAGATGTCTGGGAGGGAATTCCAGAGAGAGGGGCCAAGATTGCTAATGCTACTTTTCGATATAATAACTTTGTATTTTTTTTTGTGGTAACGATTACTGTCCTTAGAGAAATCATTGTATTTATCCAACCTTCCATACATTCCATGCCTACAAGGTTGAATCTTTCCGGCAGTTAGTAATTTTCTCATTGCATCCCCCTCTAATTTTTGGCTCTGTACTTATTTCTGACAGATGTTCCTGTTCAGATGTTGGTGTCTGACCTGTTGAAACGAGAGATTTTTGATGCCTAATGCCCTCACATACATTGAGTAACAATTTTCTCTTGTGACACTGTCTGGAAGTTTCCCTGCTCACTCTCTCTCTCGTTAAGTTTACTCAGAGACGCAGAAGAGTTTTGATGTGGGTTGTCAGCTGTTTTGCCTTCACACGGAAAAGTGGACTCTGCCCACCAAATGCTTCCTAAACCAACATTCTCTTAGTGAAATGTCATGAAAGATAACACCTGATTCAATTGGTAGAAATCACATGATGTGCTTAAAATGAACTTGATCTCCTACTTTAAAGAGCATTAAGTTTTATCACCTATCTACTATACTTTTTTTTAAAAATTGGCCAGATTAGCCAGTTAACAGGAGTCGTCTTTGAAACTTCAGTGTACCAGGTCATAGATTAAAATCCAGGTAGTACTTGGCCATGTGAAGGTTTCCTTCAATCCATGAGGCAGAAGAAAATAAAACCCTGTGTTCTTGAGGGAATGTTGGGATAGGGTTGAAGCACTTCATTAATGAAAATCAAGCCTATATTGCTTAACTTGAGAGTAGGTTAAGGAGACCGATGCCCATGATGGTTCACTGCACCCAAACTGGACTGTTCGTTGGCCATTGTTCATTCAAGTTGATGGAACAGATCTCATGCCACTATTTGAAGAAGAATAGGGACTTCTCCCACTGTCCTGAACGACATTCCTCCCTCAACCAGTAGCACCAGTAACTGATCCGCTGGTCATTCATCTCATTTGCAATTTTCAGGACCTTGCTTTGTGCAAATTGGCCGCCACGTTTGCCCACATGACAGCAGTGACTAGACTTTAAAAATAATTAATTGGCTGTGAAGCACTTTGGGGCATCCCGAGGATATACGAACAATGACGGACAGGAAAAGACCCTCTGGTCCATCCAGCCTGTCCCGCACAATTGTGATACCTTGCATATCACAATATATACAGTCTCCACCCCACCTGAAATCAGCAAGAGGCATAAAATCAGATAAAAACCCAGGCCAATTTGTGGGGAAAAATCTAGGAAATTCCTCTCCGACTCTGACCCCCCCCCACTCCCCAAGGCAATCAAAACTAGTCCCGGAGACCACTCTGGCCCTGATAATTCTATGCAGTACCTTAACTTTTGTAAGAGATGATCTCTGCCCCCAGCCAGAAACGGGTCCAACTCTTGCTTGGAGGAATTATGAAAGATGCTATATCAATGCAAGTTCGTTCTTTCAGTGTTGCCAGGTGTCAAAAATGTGCTGGGTGAATTGTCTCCTCATTTATCGAGGTCTGTTGCTGAAATCATGTTTCATATTACGTGGAATGCAGCCGGAAAACAATACAGGAACAAAGGCCAGAACCTTCTTTCTCTCCAGCCTGAACAACAGAAGAGACCTGAACCAACACTGGTCATTCACCTCCTTGCTGTTTGTCTGGTCTGGCGGTGCCACATTTGCCTTCATAACCCTGCACTTTCAAGTAGTTCATTGCATATGAAGTGCTTTGAGATGTTTATGAGAGATGCACTACATAAATGCAAGTCTGTGTTCTGTCCACATTGCGTTGCTCATTGTAACTGGTCATTGACCACAAAGTAGGATCATGGACTTCACGTAGCTTTCTGCATAATGCCCCTGATCAGTCTCCAAAGGAAAAGAAGTCCATTTTTCTCTAATACCACAAGTCGAGTCTACTTACATTAAAGTGGGTATAAGTTACTCGATCGTACCCTTTGCGCCAACATTTTCTATCTTGTCCCTCATTAACCCTGGGCAAGGCCTCTTTTGGATGCGCATGATGCAAGTTATAGTGAGAGGCCCGAACATCAAAGAAAGAACACTCTGCCTTCATAGAAAGAACATATATGATCCTTATTTCCTCTTCTTGAGCCAACAACCCTGTGCTTTGGCAGTTCTCAAGGCTAGACTTGTAAGCACTGTAACAAGAGCTTGTTTGTTTTCCTCTGTGCCTTTTACTTAAAGACCAATTTGTAAACTGAAGAAACCAGCTGAGAAAAGACAAAGGCAAACATTTACCGTGATTGTATAATCATTGGGTGTGTATCGTTTTTTTTTTAAAAAAAAACATTACATAAGATGCTTGTATTTCCTTCCCTTCAGTATTGGAAGTACAGAAATGATTTCAACAGTTGGAGAAATGTGCTGTAACTAGCTGAAGTAGCGTCATCAGGGTTTAATCTTGAACCACTGTGCTTTCAAGGCCAAGTCATCTACCCTTAGAATGAACCTGAGACATGGGTTGATGCCTCTGGATCTGGACTCGTTGTCAACCGGAAGATATGTCAGCAAAATGAACAACAACTGATGGATTTTGTTTTCAGGCACGAAATATCTTGCGCGTACGGTCAGGGGACATGTCACTTCTGAATGGGAATTGGGGTAAAAGGCAGAATGCTTTTAGATTAGCCTCTGTGCGAGAGAAGGCTGGTTTTATTTTCCAGTGTTCGCTTGGGGACTTCCCGCCGAGCAATGAGCGAAAAGATGGCGTCGCGTAGAGAAGTTCGCGCTTCAACCCGTCTTCAACGTCAACGTTAATATATTTGGAGGTTTCATCGAAGTATATTAACGCACGAGTGAAGTACCAACCGCTCCTGGTTTCAGTGGCATAGTGCGATGGTAGCGTCATGCCAACATCAGTGCGAAGTGCTTTGAAGTCGAGCAGTGTCCTATTACTTTGAGTGATGTCAAAGCTCAGTCGTCCATTTTATAATCGTTCATGTAGCGGCCTTTTTCTTTTTTGGAGTCATTTTTTTGCTCACCCGCCTTTTGGCCTATTCACAGAGCCGTATTAGAAGGATGTGGAATGACACTGTGCGAAAACAATCAGAATCTTCCTTTATCTCAGGTGAAATCAACAGCACTTCAACACTTAACCAAGGTCAGTTCCCGGAAAATATATTGACAAAAAAAAATGTCTTTTGGAGTGGGATGTCGTTGATGCGCGTCATAACGTGGCTTTTCTGTGATAATAGCTCTGTAAAAATCCACAGACCTAGTTCGGCCATAAAATATATACTCCTGAATGTTTCTCGACTCAGCCGTTAAGAGCAATTCAAAAGAAGAAAACATAACTTTTATATAAAAAAAGAGAGCTTCTTTTCCTGATGGCCTATTCAACGTATCTTGAATCCGGGACAATGTCATTTATTTTTATTTTTGCTGGAATAATACTGAGGTGATGTACAAATGTAATCAGAATGATCATTTTAGCCTCTTCTGATAACTCGGTGAGTTTATCCAGTGACTAGCTGAGCCCTTCAGATCAGGAAAGTCCCAGGATCGATCTCTGGCCTGTACTACGTTGGCTAATCTTGGCCGGGGGGTGGGGCGTTAGGTGTTTTGCGGCTGGCCTCTGTGCCACTTGAGTGAGGGAGGGGTCAAGTCGTCCTAGGTTCCCGCTCCTGATCACCGTCCAGCGATGCAGGTCAGCAGTGCGGGTGCCAGCGTCAGCCTTGGCCGTGATGCCTCTCGAGGTCAAATAGGCTGTCGAGGCTCACGCGATGAAGACTGACTACTACTGGAAGGCGACCGGCACCCAAGGAGTCGTGCCCTGCAGCAAGAGTCGTGGGAAGGAGAGAAAATTTTTTTCTTGAACTTTGTAACGAGGTACTGGAGGGTGTAGGTTTTTTCCGGCCTTGCCCTCAAACATGTTGGGTCGCCTGGGTGTAGCAAATGCTGGGAAACCGGGGTGGGGGACCAGCCCATGGTCCACTTAAACAAATCGGGTAGACTCCTTTACAGGGGCATGCTCGTCCCTGCCTCATGAGCTCAGGTAATCAAGTGCTTCCAGGAAAATCTTCCCCCAAATTCTTCTAAACTCAGGAAAATCTTCCCCTAAATTCTTCTAAACTCAGGAAAATCTTCCCCTAAATTCTTCTAAACTCAGGAAAATCTTCCCCTAAATTCTTCTAAACTCAGGAAAATCTTCCCCTAAAACCTTCTAAACTCAGGAAAATCTTCCCCTAAAACCTTCTAAACTCAGGAAAATCTTCCCCTAAAACCTTCTAAACTCAGGAAAATGTGGAGAGACTGGAGAAGCTGGGGTTGTTCTCCTTAGAGCAGAGAAGGTCAAGGGGAGATTTAATAGAGGTGTTCAAAATTATATGAGGAGTTTTGATAGAGTAAATAAGGAGAAACTGTTTCCAGTGGCAGGAGGGTCAGTAACCAGAGGACACAGATTTAAGATAACTGGCAAAAAAGCTCAGCGAGTTGTTATGATCTGGAATGCACTGCCTGAAAGGGTGGTGGAAGCAGATTCAGTAGTAACATTCAAATGGGAATCAGATAAATACTTAAAAAGGGAAAAAAATGCAAGGCTATGGGAAAAGAGCAGGGGGAGTGGGGGACTAATTGGATAGCTCTTTCAAAGAGTCGGCATAAACACGAAGGGCCGAATGGCCTCCTGTGCTGTATCATTGTATGATTCCCGCCACAGGCGCACATGAGGAATGCAAGCTGTGCGGTTACGGCCAGCGATTGTGTTACTGTGCGTGGCATGTGACCGAGCGTCCGGGAAAAGCTCCCCGCCAGCATCACGGAACTGGAAGTATTAACCTTTTGACCTCATTAAACTCACGCAAGCTGACATCACACTGCACAGTATTAGTCCGACTCCAACCTACTGTGCGACTCACCGCCCTCTACAGAGCTTTCAGCTTGCACTCTCGAATTCTCGTCCGAAACCCCCACGCCTTTAAAATTCTCATCCTTGTGTTTTAACTCACTCTGTGGCATCACTCCTTCCTATCTCCAGCCCTGCAATCCCTCAAAACACTCCATTCCTCTGATTCCAGCCACCTGCGTATCCTCCCTGCCGCACAGTTGGCGAGTGGCAGCCCGACCTCCTTCAGCCACATAGACCCCCCACACCCTGTCATTCCCTCCCTTAAACCCCTCCACCCATCCACCTTTAAGACTCTCCTTAAAAGCCACCTCTTTGATCAGACTTCTGATCACACTCCCAACCTCTCCTCCTTTGGCTTTGACGTCCCCTTTTCCTTATGCCTCTGTGAAGCTTCTCGGGATGATTCTCGACATTAAAGGTTCTGTATAAAGCCATGATCTTACTGAATGGTGGAGCTGGCTCGAGGGGTCGTATGGCTTACTCCTGCTCCTTATGTTCTTAAATGCAAGTTGCTTCTGTTGTTGCTGCCCCCTCTCTCCCCATCTTTTAAAAAAAAAGTCTCCTCAAACCCTACCTCTTCACCCCTGCCCTTGGTCACCTCCCCTACCTCAAATTGCAACTCAGCGTCCACCTTAATGAAACACCTTGGTGTGTTTCGCTACATTAAAGGTACGAGCTGCAATCGAATTAACACGAGTAAACAAACATGTCACCACCTCTCATCACTCACGTTGCACTGGGCAGGTTCAACTCTATGGATTTTACAGAACAATTGAACTAAACTCATGGATTTTATATGATGATAATACCCTCAATATTGATTGTAAATCGGTTATGAATAGGGTTCTTTACTGATTCATAACCATAACTTGAGATAAATATAAGACTAGCCTCTCATGTTGATGTATCTTGATAATAACTAGAGTGGACAAGAGGTTTGCACTGTCTACATAATAGAAAAGCTCTTTGCTGACTGAGTTATCAGTTAGTCTGAAACCAGCACAGAAGCACTTGAAGTAAAATATTTATCAGGTGATTCATTATCTCAGACCTAAATTAAAATGTGATCTTTTAAATGTTTAATTATCTTATAGCGGTTGGTTAAAAAAGGGAAAAGCAGTGATAAAATATGCATTCCTTAGATGTGTGATGTGCCCAAACTCGTTTTGTTAGTGCCAGTACACAAAGAAGAGAACGTTTTTGTTTTAGCTGTGGTTTTTATTCATTCTCGCCCATCCCGAGTTGCCCTTGAATAGCTGGTTAGGCCACTTGAGAGAGCATTGAAGAGTCATCCGCATTGGCATGGGACTGGAGTCACATATAGGCCCAGACCGGGTAAGGGGGGGGCAGATTTCCTTCCCTAAAGGACATCAGTGAACCGGTTGGGCTTTTCCGACGATCCGATAGCTTCGTGGTTACTTTTACTGGTGCCAGCTTTTTACTCCCAGATTTTTTTTTTGTTTTAAACTGAACTCACGTTCTCTGGATTATTAGCCCAGCTTCTAGTCCAGTAACCTAACGACGACACTACCGCACACTGCAATAGTGGGCTCAGAAGTTAACGTTACAGTCCCGGAGCCGTACAGACCAGGAAAGGGTCCAAGGTTCGATCTCCGGCCCGCGCAGCATTAGCTGATCTCACCCGAGGACACTTAAAATTGGCCACGGTGGATCTGGATTCGGGAAGGGAGGGGATGGGTGGAAATAATTATGACTCGAGATGGCGGGTGGGGGGGTCCTGCTTCTGAAAGCTGTGTAGCGATCGCCCGTTGGGCGTTTGTGGATGGCAGATGAGGGCAGGGTTGGGCTCGGCTGTGAAGTCTTCCGCAGTCAGCCGGCCTGGTGCTCGTGCGCCGAGATCGCACGGCGCAGTTTCACCCCAACGGGTAGATTTTCTGCTGCTGTGCGCCCCCAGCCCGTGATCGGTTTACCTTGGGTAGAAAAATCACAGGCCGATTCATCATGTGCGATCTCGACACGCCCCCAGAGGTCAGAGACGCAACTTACCCTTCTATACTTTGTTCACTGTGTAGTTTTCACCATTAATCATGCGTGTGTCATTTGCCAATTGTCAGGTTCCGATATCCAGTCACTCCCCGCCCCCGTTTCACCAACTTTACCACATAAATATTCATTATTAGAAATGGACAGGGGTACGTCGTATGTCGGTAGAGCAGCGAAAACACACATGTCTTTTGAAAGCAGAAAAGGCATGTCAGAACTCTTTTTTTAGATAAACTGTGCGAAACTAGGCCAATTAGTTGCCTAATAATTAAATGTACATTGATTAAAAATCGTATTTCCCCAGCATTTTAAGTTTGGAACTTAATACCGCATCGCTGCCCGTTCTAAATTAAGACAAATACCTCGTGGAATTAGTTATTTAGAACAAGGAATAGTGGAGCTGCTCTGGCCTGCGGCAATGCTCTGAACAAGTCCCACTTCAACAACCGTACAATAAATGACTAATATAGAAGCATGGGTGGTGGGGAGAGAGGGGGGGGGCGTCAGACGAGAAGTTGCACGAGTGTTAACCAGTTGGTCGACTTGTGAACAGTCGCGTCCCCATTGTCCTGCAGCTTGCTTTAGGCATCGACCTCGGCTGCAAGCGACGCGTGCTTGCGCAGTGCGGAGAGGCCGCGTCGTTAGCGTAACTTTCCCTCTCCCCGATTTTTCTCCCTCCCCTGCCCTGATGCTTTGACTCCTGTGCTGCAGTGGGTGGGGGGCGGGGTGGGGGGGCACAGAACCACAGGCCTCCCCACCCCAACCCTCACGCCTACACCTTGACGAGTGAGTGACGGGAGGCCTTTTGATCGCGAGGGCCGCGACAGCCGATTTCCTCATCCTCTCCTCATCCGCGAACCTTCTCGCCTGCCGTGGGGAGCTGGAAGCGCGACCACTTTTTTTTTTTAATTTCCCCGCTCTCCAGTCGTAGGGCACAACTCTGCTGCTGCCTGTGAAGCTCCTCGGGACGTTAAAGTCGGTATATAGATGTACGTCGTTGTTGTTGGCCAGCTGGGAGCAGACCAGAAATTGAACCTGGGATCCTCCTGGCCTCCATGGGTCAGCTACTCACTGGATAAACTCGCTGAGCCATCGAGAGAGTGAGTGAGGGAGTGGGAGGGAGAGCAGCTGAGCGGTTCACCTAAAGTATTAACTGCAGCTACAACCCAATATGGGCCAAAGTTTTCACTCAGACAATGGGAACAAAGTTAGCAGCGAATACAGCGACAGAGTCGTTCTGCATCACGAGAAACAGGACCTCTTCGATGCAGGTGAAGCACGTCAAATAGCTATTAATTTTTGCCTTTCCTTTCGGAATGTGGCACTGTTTTGCAAGCCTGAAAGCCGCTTCCGCCTTGTTAAGCCTCGAGAATGAAAAGAAAGACTATCACCGGAGCCCATTTTTGCAACTTCTTTTTTCTTTCTCTCTCTCTCTCTCTATCTCGTGATGATTGAAGAATGACATAGTGCGTTGCAATTTTACTTCAAAGCTGACCGGGCCCTTGTCAGCTGAATTTTAAACAGGGCCCGTTTTTTTTTTTGAGAGGGCCACTTTCCTTCACTTGTGTGTGTTTTGAAAGAGTCTGTGAGCTTAAAAAAAAAGAACTGATGTATCTTTTTCTGTCTTGTTGCTTTAGGAATGACGGGCAATTATCTACTAACAAATCCTCTTCTACGACCCCATGGCACTAACAACCCTTATAACACCTTGCTTGCGGAAACCGTTGTCTTTAATGCCCCTTCTGCTGGCGTGTTTAGCTCACCAGGTGTGCTTACTTAACTCTTGCAAAACGATTGTTAACACGACTGCTAGAAGTTGTTTTTTTTCTTGTGTTGGTAGAAGCGTTAGGGTAGAACTGTTGTCGCAATTACACTGGAAAACGTGAAGAGGTTGCGGAGTCGCTTCAGAGCTAGCTTTATCGCGTTCATGGTGCTCTGTAGTCAGCGGAATTCTAATTACAAACAAACCCCCCCCCCCCTCCACCCCCACACTCCCCGATGGCTCAATTGGTAAAGTCCAGGTGTAACTGTAACCGTCGGGCTAGCCCGAGATTCAATCTCCAGTCGGCTCTGAGTCAGCTCAGCTCAACTCAACTGCTAGGACAGTGGCCCTAGGCTAGGGAAAAGGGCCAGGGTTCCTGCTCCCGATCACCGGCGACTCCCTTCCCGGCTGGAAGAGTGTGGGTGAGAGAGTATCAGGTGAGGACCGACTGTAACCTCCCCCCTCCCCCATGAGCAGGCTGACAAGTGGAGAATGGGTGAGCTGGTTGGGGAGCGGGGGATCGTGTCGAATCGTATGCTAGCAGATGTCAACACCTTGAGGAGAGGGGAAGGAGTAACTATTGGCAATAAGGATTCCAACTGCACCTAGAAACAGCAAATATTTATTTCCCTTTAACAACCCCTATCTCAACATCCCTCACCACAGCATTAGCATTTCAACAGAAGCCAGTCGCTTGATCGGGTTCAGACACAACGAAGCCTAAATCAGAAACTATTACTTCAGTGTTCGCAATGGAATTCCACTTGTTTTTTTTAAAGAAAAATGTCTTTTGATATTGCAAGTAATCTAAGCACCGAAACGAAACTTTCAAAGGGGGAAAAAAAAGCACGTGCATTTTAAAACTGGTGTGTTGAATCTAACCCGAGCTTTTTTTTTTCATTATTTGTCTTTTGTTCTTTCCTTATGCTTCCCTCTAGTGACCTACAGAGAGACAAGTATGGGAGTCAAACTTAACTTTGCCTATCAAATGTAAATTTTTTTTTCCGGCATGATTGTTTTCTTTTTTTTAAAAAAAAAATGAGGCAATTGGTGAAAACATAACTGGAGGTCAAGAAGTAGACTCAGTGGGCAAAAGGTTGACTGTATAATTAGACCAGCTATAAAGGAATGTATAAAATTGCAGTCACACAACTGATGAGGCAGGGGATCATAGACTGCACTTTAACAAGCCATCACTGTTAACATTGTCAGTGCAAATTCAATTGGCAAGATCCCATTGTCTTTATTAATTAAAACATTGACATGATTCTTCCAAATTGGACCGCAAGTTGTCCCCAATGGCTCAGCTTGGCCAAGTTGCTGAGCTGCCGACACCACAAAGATGCCAGGCCAGATTTCGCTGGTCTTGTCAGATGAGGGCGTTGCACTTCTGGGAGTTTGGCACCTCTGGGCTCGGGAAGAGAAAGTTAGCTAAGTTTCCTACTCTTGATATCCAGCAAGCCCTGGTAGAAGTGCACGTGTGGCACTCGGCCAGCCTGCCTATACTCACTGTCTCGGCTTGCAGTTGACAACTGACCGCCTGGGTCAGATGCCCACGGTTCACCCGGAACTGTATGCCAGTGAGAGTTGAGGAAAAAAGATGGGGAGGGGAGAAAACCGGCCAGAAAGTGAAAGGGGAAGCAATCTCTTAAGTAAATATCTGCACAGGTCAATGGAATTGGTGTGAATTCAATTGACGAGGAGCCTACTGTGCAGAATAAAGCATGCAGATGCCATATTGCAGTCTCTATAGCTTTGCACTGCACTTCCGCGAGAGGCTGAAGATGGCCTCCAGCTGATAGAGCATTTCAGTTCCCCAGCTCGTCCTGTAATGATAGGCAGACTTAAGAGACCAGTCGACGACTGAACCATGATCTGGCCCTCACAAGTAAGGGACAAAACCGGCAGCCCCTACCCAGATCAGCTGGACCGAACCGAATTTCAACAATTGTTCTGGATGATGCAAACTTTTTGCAAACTATTTGAACTGACCTGTTTTCCTGCTGTCAGTAAAGCTCTTCTCCTCCAAGCCTTGCAAATGATGCAGCAGTCACACTGTGGTCAGTCACACTGTGGTCAGTCACACTGTGGTCAGTCACACTGTGGTCACTCACACTGTGGTCACTCACACTGTGGTCACTCACACTGTGGTCACTCACACTGTGGTCAGTCACACTGTGGTCAGTCACACTGTGGTCAGTCACACTGTGGTCAGTCACACTGTGGTCACTCACACTGTGGTCAGTCACATTCCGGTCACATTTTGCATCATTCTAGTCGAAGTAGTCAACAACAAAAAAATATCACTTTCCAAAGCATGCTCTACTCATAAATGTACCTTGTTTTTCTTTGTGTGTGTGTGTGTGTGTGTGTGTGTGTGTGAGAGAGAGAGAGAGATAAATCACATGCTGGCTGTTTTACATGTCTGTGCTGTAACTGAAGGAATTCTTATCTGTTCTGAAACATGCCCCCTTAAAATTACCCATTTCTCTCGATTACTTCTTCCTCCTTGCTGCAAACTCATGGATTCTGGGTGGCATCTCCTTTGCATTCCACAACAGACGTTTACTGTTAGACTTTATCTTCTGTGACCTGTGTTTGAAGAAATTCCACACATTTCTTTCGTTGATCACTGTGGTCCATGGTCTCTAAAGGCCTTCCCTTACCCCCGCACTCACCCTCTAATTGCCCATGTGGGTTCATTCAGTGCTGTCACTGTGACTGATGCAGGCTGTACGGTTGGAAACAACCTTTGACCTTATGAGGTTGACGGGTGGGTGGGTGGGTGGGTGGGAGGGAGGGGGTGTGGGTGGGTGCGGGGGGCTTGTGGCTGTCAAAGGAAAAAGAAGCGTTTCCACCAAAACGACACAAGGAGGTGGAGAAACCCGAAACAAAAGTCCTGTTTGCTTGTGATCTAATTTGCCGAACCCTTGCTCTGACTGGTATGCTGAGATGTTGCGCGATCCTTCCTCATGTTACAGTGACCATTTTACTTTCTTTTGTGTATCAGCTACTCTAACACCAGATAGCCTGAGCAGACAGACTTGATGTGAATTGCCCATGTGAGTCGACCCACCTGATGTCTATAGTGTTTTCAGATGGTGCTTGTGGACCCTGATACCCATAGTTCCAAGAGGATAACTGTTCTGTGTTTGTCATGCTTACTTTGTGCTTGTCCATTCCCCCACCCACCCCACCCCTCATTCTTTGCTTTCCACCATGATGTCTCGTTAGACAAGAACTGTTAAATAGTTTTGCCTGCTAGTGTCTGGATTTCTTTTTTTTTTGTACTTTTATTTGCACTCATTTTGTACAGGTGGTGCATCTTCTTTCCAAGTCGCCTTTTAAGGTAACTCAGGACAAAAACCCATTTTGTTTTGTCTTCCTTGTTTCCTCGTCGAACCATATTCTAACGGCCGTGCGTTAAATACGCACGGATACGGAGCATCAAAACTGGTAGATGCGACCGATGTTAAGTGTCTCCCGTCACCGGCGGACGTCGGTGATTTTGAATGGTGGGGGTTGTGGAAAAAGGGGGCGTCCTATTATCTTATTCCGATATCTTATCCTAAACGCTACAAATTTTCGCATCATCGTTTTTGTCCTGAATCTACATTAAAAAGTTGTTTTTTTTTTCTTTGCTTGATTGAAAGAAGAGAACAAGGATGGAGGCAAACTGCTTAACGCTGCCATGTTGTTTTCTTTTCTGTTCTCGTTTCCAGGGCATTCCCTGAACAACGCCCGGGACCCAAGCGCAATGGATACTCTACCACTTAACGGCAACTTCAATAACAGCTACTCCATTCGAAACGGGGACTTCACCAATGACAGCGTGCAGGCGCTTGACTGCGGACTGAGCCTGGGGGACACTGCCTTTGAGAAGATGATCATTTCCGAGCTGGTGCACAACAACCTCCGGGCCGTCGGCCACAAGAACCACAACGTTGACCGAAACCTGACCGCCAAGGTGGTGGCCGCCGGGGGCGGCGGCAGCAGCAGCGAAGATGACGCCATCGTGGCTGACGCCTCGTCCCTGGCCCACGGCGACAACCCGGGCGGGCACCGCCACCACCGGGAACTGGAAGCCCCGCTGATTCCCCAGCGGACTCACTCCCTCCTGTACCACCAGCAGAAGAAGGCCGCGCCCGAGGCCGACGGCAGCTACGTGGCCGAGCTGACGGCGGAGGTCGACGATCCGTTGCAGTCGCCGAACAGGGACTCCCTTTACACCAGCATGCCCAACCTGAGAGACTCTCCTTACCCAGAGAGCAGCCCAGAGGCAGAAGAAGACTTGTCGCCCTCCAAGCGGAGTGAAAACGAGGACCTGTACTACAAGAGCATGCCCAACCTAGGTGCTGGGAACCAACTCCAGACATACTATCAAATCAGTAGGGGCAACAGCGACGGATATATTATCCCGATTAACAAGGAAGGATCTATTCCAGAAGGTGACGTGAGGGAAGGACAAATGCAACTGGTAACCAGTCTGTGAAACACATGCATTAGAAACTCAACAACAACAAAAAATGGACCTCTGCAGGTGCCCTCGAATCTACCTGAATGGACAGTGCAGCGACCTGTGGTGCTTTTACATTGTACAGGAAAAACAGCTGGGCCCTGCAGTTCTGTGAGGACTTTGTGAGGGAAAAGGACTCTCCAGCCTCACAGAGACGTATTGTCCATTGCAAATAAGAACCAGACAAATCATCGGGTCTCTGTGCCGTCATGCACTGCTGCTGATGCAGTGGGAGAACTTCTGGCCATTCCAGTGCAGCAGTTTTGAACACAGTTGTATATATAGTTGCACCTTGTATTCCTCACCCCAACCCCGGGCCCAGCCCCAGCCCCAGGCCCCGGCCCAGCCACGCATTATATATGCGAGACAGGTCTTTGGACCCTGCGAAAGTTGTCTGCAGTACCTTAATGCTCCCGGAGAGGCTTCGCTGAACGCAGGGAAGAACTTTGCGAACAGAAATCTTGGTCAGCCACTCACAGCCCAGCCCACAGGCCTTACTCCTCACGTTCGCTCAGCTGTACAGTTATCTGTTCTCACTGAGAAATGGCTAAAGAAAATATATTTTGTTGTATTGCTAGTGTAAAATAAATCAAATACATTGTCAGACCTAAATATAAGAGAATTTTAAACAGAAGAAATTTGATGAAAATATTGTGTAAAGCTCCTGATTGCACATATGATGAAATGTGTTTTTCTTTTTTGAACTGTTCATTGTGCAGATTAAACAAGAAGTTTCCCCATTTTTACTTCATTGTTCATCTATTCTCGTAACCCTTTTTTAAAAAAAAAAATTCTCCCCTCTTTCTCTCTCCCTCCCTTTTGGCCTCCCAATGAATCCACTGCCTTTAATGATTTATTATTTGGCCAAATGAATTGTACCGTTCAATCTTTACTGAGTAGTTCAGCCAGTGATGCCAAGCTTCGTTAAATGCGGTGAAATCAGGCTCCATTTGTTTTTACTGTAATATACTTGATGGGGGGGGTGGGGGGTGGGACTGGTGAATGGCACTTGAAGTATTGTCATAACAATCTCGTCCAGCCAATCAAAGAAGCAGGTTGACCTCCTAAACCGTGAGTACGACCTTGCCACGTTTCATTCCGACGAAAACTCTCAAAAGTTTATTTATTTATCATGGCCTGGGATTAAGGATTTGAACGGTCCCAGCACAGGTTTGCTTCAAAAGTATCATTTTTGTGTCTTTATCCTGTTAATAATGAGATCCCACCACTAATACCTGATGTAAAGTTTAACACTTCTTTGACAGTAAATAAATGTGAGAATTTTGCAAATAATCTGAAGACAAGTGTTGTTTCGTGTGTTGAGTGTATCGAATGTCTATTATGGTGTCAGCCGTCACTCAGTGCACTCTTGTCTTAGAGTCGGGAGGTCATGGGTTTAAATCCCACAACAGAGACCATAGCACAAGATCTAGGCTGATGTTCCAGTACAGTATTGAGGGACTGCTGCACTGTCAGAGCTACCGCCTTTCGGATTAAGCTGAGCTCCCTGTCTGCCCTCTCATAAAAGATCCGACAGCACTATTTTGAAGAAGTTCTTCCTGGTGTACTGGTCAGTATATCTCCCTCAACCAACGTCACTAAAACAGATCTGTTCGTTATCTCATTGCTGTTTGTGTGCAAATTGGCTGCCGTGTTTCCTACATTACAACAATGACTACACGTCAAAAGTACCTCATTGACTGTAAATGGGACACTCTGAGGTCATGAAAGGTGCTATGTAAATGCTAGACTTTCTTTCTTAACATAACATTGTGCCTTCCTTTTTATTTTTTTAATTCTCCTTTTCCTCCCCTCATGTCCTGAAGGCTCTGACTTTGGTTCTACAGACTCCCAAAGGCCCTCTGGCCCCTCTTTCAAATGACCGTACTTAACCTGTAAGGCCAGATGGCGAGTATCAGAAAGCTATTCAACCGCAGGGGCTGGCATCAGCGCCAAACCCGATCCTGCCCATGCACGTCCGCTTTCCAGCAGGCACAGGTCGATTTTCCTCCTCTCCGCAGGCCGCCGATTCTACCCGTCAGCCTTGTCTCTTTCTCCCTCCCCCTCCCCACCCCTCTTCCTGATGTGGAGATGCCGGTGATGGACTGGGGTTGACAATTGTAAACAATTTTACAACACCAAGTTATAGTCCAGCAATTTTATTTTAAATTCACAAGCTTTCGGAGGCTACCTCCTTCGTCAGGTGAACGATGTGAAAATGAAATCCTCGAGATGAAATCGCATTTATAATTCACAGAACAATGCTTGGTACCCCTCTTCCTGCCAGTTGAGATCAGTTAAGTCAGCCACAGCCCAGGGACTGAACCTGGTCTAATTGACTCAATTCCGACTTCTCTTTACCAGCAGTTTTTAAATGGGAATTTCGCCTTATTTTAAGCCTAGTGAAGGATGGGTAAGTTTTGAATTAGATTGAGCAGTGTGAAACAAATACGTTTGGAAATGAAGGATAAGCATAGTTATAACGCACAAATTTATGGAACATTTACTTGCATTTGAAATTCTCCCTAGCCTGAAGATGTACTGTAAAACGACATATCCCAGCAAATTAATTTTAGCATTATTCGCAAATGGCCCATTGAGCTCAAAATTTTAATTACAGCTGACATCTTGCATTACCATTTAATGCAATTACCATTACATTAAACGGTAGGCTATTAGAGTGATCATTTATTTACAGAGAAAAGTCAATTTTGGATTGCTAACGAAAATAATATTCATAATGAATATTTCTAGTCTTACAGCTCTTTGCAATTTGGTTTATATTTCACAAGAAACAGCCAAATCAATGTGAGGTGGAGCCATGACTAGAAATATTAGACCATACTTAGAGTACTGTGCACAGTTCTGGTCTCCATATTATAAAAAGGATATAGAGGCGTTGGAGAAGGTACAAACATTTTTTACAAGGATGATACCAGGACTGAGAGGTCATACCTATCAAAAATATTGAACAGGCCGGGGCTCTTTTCTCTAGAAAAGAGAAGGCTGAGGGAAGACTAATAGAGGTCTTTAAGATTATGAAGGGGTTTGATAAGGTAGACGTAGAGAAGGTGTTGGGGGGGGGGCGGGTACCAACACTCGGGGTCATAAATATAGTCACTAATAAATCCAATAAGGAATTCAGGAGAAACTTCTTTACCCAGAGAGCAATAAGAATGTGGAACTCAGTTGAGGTTGTAGTTGAGGCAAATAGCATAGATGCATTTAAAAGGAGACCAGATAAACACGAGGGAGAAAGGAATAGAAGGGTATGCAGATAGGGTTCGATGAAGAGGGGTGGGAGGAGGTTCGTGTGGAGCTTAAATACCAGCACGGACCAGTTGGGCCGAATAGCCTGTTTCTGTGCTGTGAATTTTATGCAGTGACCCAGCACTCTGCCACAGAATGGTCAGACGCAGGTTAACAATTGCACCCCCTCATGGGAAGCTGGTAATGTCAGTTGCACAGTCAGAAAGATGACGCGGGCAGCAGGGCCAGCCAGTAACCGGAACATGCATGCCAGCCGATCAATTTTCCGCCACTTTCCTGGTCTGGCACCCCAGGGATTCAAGACCAGGAAAGAGGGGCATAGGATCAGCTGGTAGGCAGGCACGCACTACCAGCCTTATAGAGATTGCTATGTGCGCCACTTTCTATTCTCTGGATCAGCACAAGAAAACAAAATGGTGTCACCGGCACGACGAGAGTGAGTCATGCTCAAAGTCCCTCTGATTGATAACTCAGCCCTGAAAAATACATTTCCACACAAATTCATTCACTTCCCGCATCCACAGCTCTGAGCATAGGATAGCTACTACCATACAAGGAGAGAGAAAAGATGATCAGATGGGCAATCACTCCAGGCCGCTCAACGCACCCTTGGCAACCCATTAAGGAGCTGCACTACCATTAGCCAAGATGCAGATGGGCTTGCTTGCTCTCTTGGCAGGTATCATGCACATCGCAAAGAGACATCATAAAGGAACAATAAATATCTTCAACGAGGCAAAAATGCATGAAAGAAAGATTTGAATTTTTATGACACCTTATCACATCTCAGGCATCTCAAAGTGCTTCACACATACAATGAATTACATATATAGAATTTACAGCACAGAAACAGGCCATTCAGCCCAACTGATCTGTGCCGGTGTTAATGCTCCACACGAGCCTCCTCCTGCTTTACTTCATCTAACCCTATCAGCATATCCTTCTATTCCTTTCTCCCTCATGCACTTATCTAGCTTCTCCATAAATGCATCTGTGCTATTTGTCTCAACTACTCCTTGTGGTAGCAAGTTCCACATTCTAACCACTCTCTGGGTAAAGAAGTTTCTCCTGAATTCTTTATTGGATATATTAATGACCACCTTATATTTATGACCTCTAGTTTTGGACTCCCTACAAGTAGAAACATCTTCTCTACGGTTTACCTGATCAAACCCCTTCATAATTTTGAAGACCTCTATCAGGTCACCCCTCAGCCTTCTCTTTTCGAGAGAAAAGAGCCCCAGCCTGCTCAGTCTTTCCTGATAGTCCATAGACTACAGTTCAAAACTGTCAAACTTTGCAAAGCTTTAGCAGTGACTAACATACAAAAATAAATGTGTGTGTAGAAAAATAATAGCAAGAGCAGCTTAAAGGGGGAGATTAGAAGAAATGTTTTCATGCAAAAAGCTTATTAGGATAAAGAGCACTTTACACAAAAGTCAATCACTACATTTAACAGGGAACTAGAAATAAACACTTGAAGAGGAAAAATATTGAAGGTTAGAGGGGAAAGGGTGGGGACTGGGATGAGAGGAGATAGCTTTGATGTGAAGCTAGAACAGGCGCGGGGTGGTGACTGGCACCCTCCTGTGCTGAAATTTCTGTGATTCTATGAAAATATTGCAAATCGTTGCTGTTTGATTCAATAGGAATTCAGTGATATGTGAGGTCCTTTGGATTAGAGATCATTTTTTAGCAATGTCATGTTTTTTGATTAAAATTTTCAAAGGAGATTTAGTGGCAGTGGTGATTTATCGGGACTTTTGTTTTTGAAAGACGAGCTACGATTCAGGTGATGCATGTTCCTGCCGATGTGGCTGATGGAGCTATTCCCTTTATTATGCAGGAAATATTATCTAAAGCTCCAACTGATTTCTAAATGTATTTAAATCAATACTAATGGATTTTGCTGAATGGAGATGGTTTGATATATTGGGCAATTTCATTTCCGCTAGGGTTCCCAATTAAAAGGATTCAAATGGGACTCATTACGGAGAGGTGGAAGAATGCTGCATTTTAATTTCAAATGTCAAATTTCCTTACGTGAGTGCTGTTAGTCTCGGGAATCATTAAACAACGATTCCAATTGAAATACTGGCTGATAGGGGAAAAAAGGGAGAATTGCGAATGCTGGAAGTCTGAAATGAAAACAGAAAACGTTTGCGAATAGGAACGATCTATTTTGACAAAGTGAAGAATGAAAGAAGGGAACTTGCGTTTATATAACGTCCCAAAGTGCATCACGGCCAATGAAGTTCTTTTGAACTGTTGTAACGTAGGGAAATGCAGCAGCCAATTTGCGCACAGCAATTTCCATCAAACAGCAATGAGATAAATGGCCAGATAATCTGTTTTTAGTGATGTTGGTTGAGGGGAAAAATGTTGGCCAGGACACCAGGGAGAACTCCCCTGCTGAAGTTCCTCTCATGGGCTTTTAGAGGTGGAACTTCCCTCTCCCCCACCCCTTAGATGCACCCCAACGTCCTCCCCAATCCCAGTATCAGGGCATTAATATTCTTTGAATGTGATCCCATGCCATTTTCAGATCAACTGGGAGCGACTGCTTTAGCTGGGGTTGAGGGATATTTCTGCAGCACCTTGTCTCAATGTAAGTCGGTCATCTGTATCAACCAAAGGCATTAAAACATTTTTTTTTGAAACAGTCTCATTTTGAATTTTCCGTTCTCCGCGATCAATCACCGTATGGAAACTGGCCTTCGTAAAAAAAAAAAAACTCCGTCCCATCTTCTGCCAGGGTCAGGTTCTGGCAAGTCAGTATGCCAGCTTCTTGCATGTGTGCATTGCAGTGGTGCCAACGGAGGAGGAGTTGGCGGGAGCTCCAAATGGATGGCGTCAGCCTGCCACTCCCGCCTCTTTCATTGACCTCTGCACGGAAAGGGACAGACACCAGAAGCATCTGGCCCCCATCTCCGACCGAATTATTAAAACCCATCATACACTAAGCATTGTGATTAACAACACTATCAACCGCCAGCAGCCGTTTGACAGGAGAGGCAAAAAAGAACAGATAAAAACCCAAAGGCCAATTTAGGGAGAAAAACATCTGGAAAATTTCTCTCTGACCCCCTGAGACAATCAAATGTAGCCCAGGAGAAAACATCGACCACAATTTATACTGCTTATTATTCCACTTACCTTTATTTTTCATTCTCGGGACCTGGGCGTCGCTGGCAAGACTGGCATTTAATACACAACCCTAGTTGCCCTGACTGAGAGGCTTGCTAGCCTAATTCAGGGGCCAGTTAAGAGTCAACCACATTGGTGTGGGACTGGAATCACATATAGGCCAGACTGAGTAAGGATGTCAGGTTTCCTTCCTAAAGGAACCAGTTGAGTTTTTATGACAATCCGACAGCTTCATGCTCACTTTTACCAACACTAGCTTTTTATTTCCAAATTTTTTTTAAAAAACTGAATTCTAATTCTCAAACTGCCATGATGGGATTTGAACTCACAGTCTCCAGATTACCAGTCCAGTAACATAACCACTAACCACTGCAACTTTTTGTATGCTTTGATCTCCGTCCCAGCCAGAAACTGGTCCAGCTCACTTTTGAAGGCTGGCAGTAAATCCACATTCACCCCATGAACCGGCAACAACTTTGACAGGCCTACTATCCTCTGGGCAATGAAGATCCTCCTGACATCTAACCTAATTCCACCCTTACACAACTTAAACGTATGAACCCTGGCCCTTCCTGACCTGTCCAATTGAAATTATCTACATGAACACAAACTGGTCCCTTCATTATTTTTAAAACCTCTATCGTATCTCGCTGGAGTCTACACTTCTCTTAAAAAGACCCAGCTTTTTAAGCCTACCTGGGTAACTAAGGTGTTTTAAGCTGCGTATCATTCTTGTGGCCCTCCTCTGAACCTTCTCCAATGCCTCTATATCACCCACCATGTGAGGGGACAGAAACTGTATTCTAAGCGAGGCCTAACCAATGTCTCATACAAGGACAAGATGGTTTGCTGTGTTGCGTACTGAATCATCCTGACAACGCCAACTAATATTCTGTTTGCTTCGGCTATCCTATTTGTGCTTATTTCTTATTTTGCTCTGATTTGCCCTCTTTGTATTTTAGGGGGGCTGGAAATTAATAAAGGACTGCTTTTAGCACTGTTGCCATGATTCTGGATAAATCCTACATCAGACCTGTTAACATCATCAACTTGAGATATGTGCTAATCAACGGGCGTATTGATTTACACTTCATAGGAGTTAATGTTACCGTTCTGTGCTGATGGTGAGGAAGTTCCATTGCATGCTGCCCACAGTTTTTGGACCATTTACAACGGGCATGGTCTATGCCCAAAGCTCCCTGCCAGCAACACAGATTCATAAGATTACCTGGTCTCGGCCTTGGCTCATTGGTAACACTCTTGAGTCAGAAGGACATGAGCACATAATCCATGCTGACGCTTCAGTACAGTACTGATGGAGTGCTGCACTGTCAGAGGTGCCACCTTTCAGATGACACTTTAAACCGAGGCCTCGACTGCCCTCTCAGGTGGACATTAAAGATCCCTTGCATTATTTCGCAGAAGAGCAAGGGAGTTCTCCCCGGTATCCTGGCCAAAATTTATCCCTCAATCAACATCACGAAACAACAGATTATTTGGTCATTTAAGTCATTTTGCTGTTTGTGGGAGCTTGCTGTGTGCAACATGGCCACCGTGTTTCCCTAAATTGCAACAGTGGTTACTCTTTAAAAGTACTTCATTTGCTGTGAAGTGTTTTGGGAGGACCTGAGGTCATGAAAGGCGCTATATAAATGCAAGTTCTTTCATATAAGTAGGCACCTTAAGTGAAGCCACAAAGACAAAAGCTGAGGCATTCCTCCACTAAAGTAAAGACGACAAAGGTAATTTTCTTTTGGTACTCTTTTTGGACGCTCTCTCGCCTTTTGCCCCCACCCCATTTCTTGAAGACATTCACCTGGAATTTCCACGGGGCTTTCCCAGCGGGAGATCAGTGGACTCCCGCCACAGGGAAAAGGCATAAATTGCCATTTTAAGCAATGAAAGTTGTTGTTGTTTATGCCGTTCCTCCAACGGCTTTCGCTGATCCCCTGCCAAAGTTACGACAGGAGATGAGGTGAATCCCTGCAGAAATTCAGAGCGATGTGGGGCTGTGTTTCATCTACTGGTCTTAAGTCAGTTCTAAATGGTCCAGAACTATTGCTAATCCCACCTAAAAGGTCCAGTGCAAATAGCATTCAATTCTACAGTGTAAACTAATCTGCATAATTATTCAGAGCACTAGGTGCATGTTCAGATGAACCCAAGGACAACCTTAGTCGAGGGAGAGGAAAATTGTGTATATGTCAAATTTAAAGGGATGGAAAAAGGAGTGTAACAATAAGGGGATAAAAATTCAGAAAGCCTTTGGAGCTTCTCAGAAGGCTTCTTAACCCATGAGCAGTCTTTGTCGAGGCTGAAATTTGCAGAGTTATGGGGACAGAGCAAGGGAGTGGGACTAATTGGATAGCTCTTTCAAAGAGCCGGCACAGGCACGATGGGCTGAATGGCCTCCTTTTTATGCTGTATCATTCTATGATTCAATGAGCAGATCTGGAGAAATCGACTGGAGATTAAATACTGTTCAAAATCATGAACGGTGTTGATAGAACAAACAGGGAGAGACTATTTCCAGTGGCAGAAGGATCAGTAACCAAAGGACACAGATTTAAGATTATTGGCAAAAGAACCAGAGGCGATATGAGGAAAATAATTTTTACGCAGTGAGTTGTTATGATCTTTAATGCACTGCCTGAAAGGGTGGTGGAAGCAGATTCAAGAGGAAATTGGATAAATTTCTAAAGGGAATTGGATAAATACTTGAAGGGGAAAAATTTGCAGAGTTATGGGGACAGAGCAAGGGAGTGGGACTAATTGGATAGCTCTTTCAAAGAGCCGGCACAGGCACGATGGGCTGAATGGCCTCCTTTTTATGCTGTATCATTCTATGATTCAATGAGTAGATCGGGAGAAATCGACTGGAAGGAGGGTCGGTAAGCAAAGGGTCAGAAAACACTGGGGCCCTCCGATTAGTCTGGCTTAATTTACTCACTTCCCTTACCTGGAACACGATGGCTCGGAATCTTCTGGAACAGGGCGACATACGACGCATGCTGTAGATCAGGCAGTTGCCCTCTCCAAACATCTCTCAATATACTTACACCAAAATTTCCTGGAACATGACGCAAACTGAACATTTTTTTATTCGTTCATGGGATGTGGGCGTCACTGGCGGGGCCGGCATTTATTGCCCATCCCTAATTGCCCTTGAGAAGGTGGTGGTGAGCCGCCTTCTTGAACCGCTGCAGTCTGTGTGGTGAAGGTTCTCCCACAGTGCTGTTAGGTAGGGAGTTCCAGGATTTTGACCCAGCGAAGATGAAGGAACGGCGATATATTTCCAAGTCGGGATGGTGTGTGGCTTGGAGGGGGACGTGCAGGTGGTGTTGTTCCCATGTACCTGCTGCTCTTGTCCTTCTAGGTGGTAGAGGTCGCGGGTTCGGGAGGTGCTGTCGAAGAAGCCTTGGCGAGTTGCTGCAGTGCATCCTGTGGATGGTACACATTGAACATTGACAAATTAGGGCCCTTGTTGGGGACGCAGCAATTGGCTTGCCCCACAGACTTACTACTTGGCACTATAAAAAAACTGAGAGCAGATGCCATAACTCCGAGTGAGGCTTGGCTTTGAGAGGTAAGTCAGCTGCCTGTTGTGAAATCACCTTAAATCAATTTTGAAAAGTTAATTCTAGTTAAAAAGAATTGTTGTAAAACACTGTTAACAGTAACTTCTAGTCCTTTACAACCTCTTTTTCCACAGGTATATCGCAGAGTCAGGAAGAGGCCAAGTATAGGGCCACCAATTTCAGGGTTGAAGATACACGGGCCCTCCTCGATGGGGTAGAGCAGAGATGAGATCGGCCAAGTTGGATGGCCTGTGGAAGAGGGAGTCTTGTCACCTGTTGAATGCAGGCCTTCACAGCTCGTTGGCTAATATTACAGAGGTCTCCAGTGCCTGACTGGCAGGTATCAGAGCTGCTGGAAATTGAGGGCCACTGTCACCTTTATTCTCACTGACTAGGCCCTGCAGGAGTAGGACCGCAGCTTCAGGTCTTCCTGCAATATTCCGCAAAGTGGCAAATTGCTTCCTCGGTGAGTCTGCGCCCGTGCCGTGCCTCGAATGACGTTCGCTGTCTTGGGGGGAAGGGGAGGGAGGGAGAGTGTGGGGGGCTATGGTTAGTAGCCACTTCGGTGCAGTACCTGGCCATGGTTTGGACCTCCAGGTAGCCCAAGAATGAGGGAAACACCCAGTGGATAGATCATTGCAATCATAGAATGGTTACAGCACAGAAGAAGGCCATTCGGCCCAACGAGCCCGTGCTGGCTTTCTGCAAGAGCAATCCAGCAAGTCCCACCCCCCTACCCTTTCCCCGTAGCCCTGCAAATTTTTTCCCTTCAAGTACTTATCCAATTCCCTTTCGAAAGCCATGATTGAATCTGCCTCCACCACCCCCTCGGGCAGTGCATTCCAGATCCTAACCACTCACTGTGTAAAAAAGTTTTTCCTCATGTCGCCTTTGGTTCTTTTGCCAATCACCTTAAAATCCTTTCAACTTCTTAATGTGTAGAGAGGGTGGTGGGGAGGGAGGGTCCTGAACCTATGACCTTCAGACACTCAGGACTCTGGATGGCAAGACAGCTAAAACTGAGAGAATCAGAAAAGAAATTATGAGAACATAGTAACATTAGAATCAGGGGTAGGCAATTCAGCCCCTCGAGCCTGCTCCGCCATTCAATTAGATCATGGCTGATCTGCACCTCAACTTCATTTGCCCGCCTTTGGTCCACATCCCTTGATACCCATCTTTACGAACACGCGAACAATGACGGGCAGGAAAAGACCCTCTGGTCCATCCAGCCTGTCTCACACAATTGTGATACCTTTTGTGTCTCACAAGATAGACACTTATCACCCCACCCAAAACCATGTGATGATCTGGAAGAGGAGATTGAAAGCTCCAATTGTCCTAGCATCCACATTCTGTTGGGAAAGAGAGGCTATTTAACCAAAAGGTCCCAGAAAATTATGGCGCAGTGTAAATAATGGCAGAACTCACACCATTATTTCCTGGAACTTCTACGCTGGAATAATGGTATAGCTTTACTAAAGCCCAGTTTTCCAGCAAGTTCTGACCAATCTATCATTTGTCCGACCTTATTTCTCAAATATGTTTGTTGTGCAAAGCCCTGTGGCATAGGAAACAAGGATAGAGCAGAGTCTGGATTCTGTATTCGTTATTATAGTAAAACCTATTGAAGTTTACTGATTCAGATTATAGCAAAAAAAACTTATCATTGCTGTACAAATTGTAATCACTCAACAGCAAAAAGATTGAGATTTGAGTGATGAAAACTCAGATATCTGTCTACTAAGCATCCATTCCATACATCCAAAGCAATTAAGAGGTACAAGTCTGCAGTCATTTTTGATCATAATTATGGATTTCAGTCATTTATAATGGTCGTTTAGCTCTATCGATCGTCTTCTATGAATTGATCTTTGTCCTCTTATCCTTATTTCAGTTGTACAAACCTGACCACTTCAGTGAGATCGATAAATTGCACTACTTCTACATTCTGCTAGTTGTTGCTATTTAAAGGCATTAGGTTAGCAAGGTAGTGTTTGAATTAATAATGAAATCCTCTTTGGTTTAATTGCAAGAAATTCTGCAGCTCAAGATCTCCCCCTTCCCACCATCACCCCCACCCCCAAACAAATACTAGTCACAAAGTTCATCACAATGGTGATTATGGTGTTAACTCTAAAATAATCTTATTTCAAGGCCAATTTAGTTGTTTTTATGTACGAAACTTGGTATTTTTCCACCTGAAATGACCTTGGCCATGGAATGTTCGATGACCTCTGTCGAGCCGCTCAGTGATCAGCTGCCTGGAGATGCACTTCAGTGGGACTGGAACTAAACCCGTCATCTTTTGTCCATCCCTGATCCAGCAATTGAGTTGAGACTGAATGAAAAACACACTATTATATTGTAATATTTTATATTTTGGCTTTTGACAAAAAAAACCCCATCTCAATACACTTCACACATCTCACTACTTTCACAGTACAGTGACTGTCGTCTAGCAGTTGTTCCATGTCAGCCCCGAGCCATGAGATAAACGGAGACCCTCAATCTGTTTTCGAGGTAGCCGAGTTTGAACAGCAGATGGGTTTGCCGTTTGAACTTGAATCTCTGGTTATGTGTCCATTCCTCCACTGTAAGGTCTGTTAAACCAGCCCCTTAACTCAGAAGAATTTTACCCCAAGGTTTTGAAGTGGGGATGATTGCAGAACTTAGGGTTTTCCACAATATCAATTGTTCTTGAAGAATGTTACCCTTAGGAATGCAAACATTTTGATTATAGACACATAACATTCTGCATTCAGTGTGTGGCCATCACATTTCAGACATCACGTTTCAAAGTATCAAAACTACAAAAAAAATAGAGTAAGCAATAGAGTGGAACAAGAGTTAGTGGAATATTAAAGGGTATGGGGAGCGAGCAGGAGAATGGGATTAGATTAGGGTGGGATGTTAAATGGTATGAGCAGCATGCGTGATAGTGGGACTCGACTAGATGGACCATTGGTGACCGTGCTTTCAGCCGTCTAGGCCCCAAGCTCTGGAATTCCCTCCCTAAACTTCTCCGCCTCTCCACCTCTCTCAGTTCCTTCAAGACGCTCTACCTCTTTGACCAAGATGAGGAGGGGTAGGAGAGGGCTCATGTGGAGTATAAGCACTGGCATAGACCAGTTGGGCCGAATGGCCTGTTTCTGTGCTGTAAATCCTATGTAAATTTTGGTCACCTGTCCTAATGTTTCCTTCTTTACCCCGGTGTCAATTTTTGCCTGCTTACACCATGGAACGTTTTACTACGTTAAAGGCGCTATATAAATGCAAGTTGTTGTTGGTATTAAAGGGTACAGGCAGCAAGCAGGGCAGTGGGATTAGACTAGGTGGCTCATGTGGAGAAAATCATTGGCACGGACTTGATGGGCAAATGGACTGTTTCCACACTGCAGCATTCTATGATTCTACGAAAAATAAAGGCAGCTTTTCAATTTTGGAGACTGCTGGGAATTTACGAGTGTAAGGAGACGTGGGTGAAAAAGAGTTAAAATGTAGTTCTCCAGTAAACTGAAAGCTCACAAATGTTGACAGAAGATTCAATTCTCTGTCTGAATTATCATTCTGGTGTCCTTGTGAGGAGCAGAGTTTGAACTTGGCTTTCTCTGAAAATTTAAGAAGTCTATGCATGGTAAAACTTAATTAAATAAATGTCTGGCAAGCTCAAAAAGGAATAATAAGGCAAACTTGTTTATTTTAGTCAAGTAGAGAAAGTTGAAAACAGGTTGATTGAAGGTTGAGTCAGCTTCACCCATATCAAAGGACCATTGTACATTATAGTTCAGGAATATAAAGTTGCCTGTGAGTCAGGCATGATTAGGTCCTGCTGCCATGCTGGACTTGTCATACAAGGGCATTTTGATCAGAAACTAAGGAATTTAGAGCAATGTATTTGGATTTGATCCAGGAAGACTGAGCTCAAGAATTGTAACTCGAAAGACATTGTTTTGTCAGCTAGGTTCACTTGGTTGTAAGCACTTAAATTTATTTGCGTTATTAATGCTTTGAATAAATGAACTATTCTTGTGAGCATATTGTCTTACTGTCATTGATTGAACTTGCATAATTAAGTCGACTAGTTAACAAAAGCACCAGACATTCTGCAATTTTCCCTCAGCAACAGCAATTAACTTGTAATTGAACTCAAGGTGTAGATATTTACAGTAATTCTTTGTGACCTTGAAAGATAAAGCAGGGTAAAACACAGTTCCACCTGAGCAGCAGAATAAGACATTGTGCATTACATGGTATAATGTTCCATGCCTTATTAAACAGTGCATCATTTGAGTTACTTCAAGCAATGCCACAGGAGATTGGTGATAACTTAAATTGCATCTTAGTGTTACTTGCACCTTTGTGTGTGGCATCATTGTAAAGTGCTGTGTGACTCTTCTTCATCCATACACAAACTCGTTACAGTTTACCAAATATATTCTCTTTAAAATGATGCCCAGTAGTTGTAGAGATTGCCCATTGTCACAGTTTGGGAGTCTTTGGACAGTTTTTCATGGCAAAGATTTGGACATAAGCAATAATAATGTTATAGTCGGAACATTAAGAACAGGAGTAGGCCATTCAGCTCCTCAGGCCTGCTCCACCATTCAATTAGATCATGGCTGGTCTGTCCCTTAACTCCATTTACTCACCGTTCCTTCATATCCCTTGATATCCTTGCCTAACAAAAATCAATCTATCTCAGTCTTGATAGCTCCAATTGCCCCAGCCATTTGGGGGAGATAGTTCCAGACTTCTACTGTTATTTTGTAATGTGTCCGAAGCAAAAGCTGCCTAAAAGGTTTTAGCTTTTCAGGACCGCCCCATGCTGCGTTGTGCGTGCACAGGGAGATGGGCAATATTCATACTACATTACAACAGAGACTACTTCAAAAGTACTTCATTGGCTGTAAAGTGCTTTGGGACATCCTGAAGTCGTGAAAGGCACTACATAAATGCAAGTCTTTCTTTTTAAACTGTGATGTGGGCAGTTCTTTTGCACAGATCCCAAACAATGGCCAATTCATAAGCGATATCTGGTCCTTCAGAAAGACACCGAACACCTTGGTGTTGACAAATTCTTTTGATCTCCGCTGGTCTTTGGAGAAAGGACACAGACACTAAAATGTCATACTGCAGCAGGCTATGAAGAAAGGTGATCTTTTCCCTGGTCAGCAAGACAAGAATGGAGAGAGGGTCTATCCTGTTGCGTTAAGTAAGGACCCACAGAGGTGGGCTAGTGGACATGTGTTCTTTATTTTGCAACAGTAAATCTGTAAAGTTCGACTGATTGTTCTAAGTGACTCTCAATATACTCAGTGTACTGTATGTTTTGCCTGGTGTGGAATAAACCAACTTATGACGCAAACCAAACGACTCACCTGATGTTAACTCAATCTGCCTTTCAAAGGCAATGAGGGAGTACACGTGTGTAAGACACAGAGATCCAGTCCATTGTTGCCATCCTGGGTCCATCGACCAGGGTAGTAGATACAGGACAGTGAGAATCAACATCTGTAAGAAGCAGGTAACCAGACCGCTTAAGGGAGCGACTGACACCATTGAACCCGAGTAGATATCTACGACAGATCCGAATTCTAAACACCCACTGGATACTGGAGGTCAGGAATCCCTGCTCTGTGTTGGGTTTGCTCATCTCAGCTTCGGCAGCAGTTGGGGAGCTTTAATTGGCCTCTTACCCATCTGAACTTGGGAGTGGAAATATCAGGCAGTGTTTCAGTTCTTGATCACTATCCAGTGACCCCTGCTGGAGAGTGCAGCATGTGCAGAATAAGGGCATGGCTGTGATGCCCTCCACAGTTGGGTAAATGCCAATGCTCACTGTTCAGGCTCACACATGAAGAATGTCTGTTTGCACAAGGTGCCAGAGGGCACCAGGTGTCCGTGGAACCATGTACCAACAGGCATCAGCACATTCAGGAAGACAGTAAGGAAAGGGTGGGCAGGTATGGTAGCATAGTGGTTATGTTACTGGACTAGTAATCGGGAGTCATGAGTTCAATTCCTACTACAACAGCTGCGGAAATTAAATTTAATCAAATAAAATCTGCAATTAAAATACTAGTATCAGCAATAGTGGCCATGAAACGACCGGATAGTCATAAAAACCCATCTGGTTCACTAATGCCCTTTAGGGAAGGAAAACTGCCGTCCTTACCTGGTCTGGCCGAAATGTGACTCCAGACCCACAGCAATGTGGTTGATTCTTAATTGCCCTCTGAAATGGCTGAACAAGCCACTCAGTTGTACAATCTCACTAAAAAAAAGTAATAATAAGAATAAAAACGGACGGACCACTAGGCACTGGACACGACAAAGGCAAACCAAGCCCAGTTGACCCTGCAAATTCCTCCTCACTAACATCTGGGGACTTGTGCCAAAATTGGTGACAGCTGTCCCACAGGCTAGTCAAGCAACAGCCTGACATAGCTATACTCACAGAATCATACCTTTCAGCCAACGTCCCAGACTCTTCCATCACCATCCCTGAGTATGTCCTGTCCCACCGGCAGGATAGACCCACCAGAGGTGGCAGTACAGTGAATACAGTCAGGAGGGAGTGGCCCTGGGAGTCCTCAACATTGACCCTGGACCTCATGGCATCAGGTCAAACATGGGCAAGTAAACCTCCTGCTTATTACCACCTACATGCCCTCCCTCAGCTGATGAATCAGTCCTCCTCCATGTTGATGGAAGCACTGAGGGTAGCAAGGGCACAGAAGGTACGCTGGGTGGGGGACTTCAATGTCCATCACCAAGAGTGGCTCGGTAGCACCACTACTGACCGAGCCGGCCGAGTCCTGAAGCACATAGCGGCAGTTGGTGAGCGAACCAACACGAGGGAAAAACTTACTTGACCTCGTCCTCACCAATCCACCTGTCGCAAATGCATCTTGTCCATGACAGTATTGGTAGGAGTGACCATCGCACAGTCCTCGTGGAGACGAAGTCCCGTCCTCGCATTGAGGACACCATCCAACGTGTTGTGTGGCACTACCAACGTGCTAAATGGGATAGATTCAGAACAGATTTAGCAGCTCAAAACTGGGCATCCATGAGGTGCTGTGGGCCATCAGCAGCAGCAGAATTGTATTCCAGCATAATCTGTAACCTCGTGGCCCGGCATATTCCTCACTCTACCATTACCAACAAGCCAGGAGATAAACCCTGTTCAATGAGGAGTGTAGAAGAGCATGCCAGGAGCAGCACCAGGCGTACCTAAAAATGAGGTGCCAACCTGGTGAAGCTACAACTCAGGACTACATGCATGCTAAACAGCGGAAGCAACATGCTATAGACAGAGCTAAGCAATTCCACAACCAACGGATCAGATCAAAGCTCTGCAGTCCTGCCATATCCAGTTGTGAATGGTGGTGGACAATTAAACAACTAACAGGAGGAGGAGGCTCTGTAAACATCCCCATCCTCAATGATGGCGGAGTCCAGCACATGAGTGCAAAAGACAAGGCTGAAGCGTTTGCAACCATCTTCAGCCAGAAGTGCCGAGTGGATGATCCATCTCGGCCTCCTCCCGAGGCCAGTTTTCAAACAACTCGATTCACTCCAAGTGATATGAAGAAATGGCTGAGTGCACTGGATACAGCAAAGGCTATGGGCCCTGTCAACACCCCAGCTGTAGTGCTGAAGACTTGTGCTCCAGAACTAGCTGCGCTTCTAACCAAGCTGTTCCAGTACAGCTACAACACTGGCATCTGCCCGACAATGTGGAAAATTGCCCAGGTATGTCCTGTCCACAAAAAGCAGGACAAATCCATTCCGGCCAATTACCACCCCATCAGTCTACTCTCAATCATCAGCAAAGTGATGGAAGGTGTTGTCGACAGTGCTATCAAGCGGCACTTACTCACCAATAACCTGCTCACTGTTGCTCAGTTTGGGTTCCGCCAGGACCACTCGGCTCCAGACCTCATTACAGCCTTGGTCCAAACATGGACAAAAGAGCTGAATTCCAGAGGTGAGGTGAGAGTGACTGCCCTTGACATCAAGGCAGCATTTGACCGAGTGTGGCACCAAGGAGCCCTAGTAAAATTGAAGTCAATGGGAATCAGGGGGAAAACTCTCCAGTGGCTGGAATCATACCTAGCACAAAGGAAGATGGTAGTGGTTGTCGGAGGCCAATCATCTCAGCCCCAGGACATTGCTGCAAGAGTTCCTCAGGGCAGTGTCCTCGGCCCAACCATCTTCAGCTGCTTCATCAATGACCTTCCTCCATCATAAGGTCAGAAATGGGGATGTTTGCTGACGATTGCACAGTGTTCAGTTCCATTCGCAACCCCTCAGATAACGAAGCAGTCCGTGCCTGCATGCAGCAAAACCTGGACAATATCCAGGCTTGGGCTGATAAGTGGCAAGTAACATTCGCGCCAGACAAGTGCCTGGCAATGACTCTCCAACAAGAGAGAGTCTAACCACCTCCCCTTGACATTCAACGGCATTACCATCGCCAAATCCCCCATCATCAACATCCTGGGAGTCACCATTGACCAGAAACTTAACTGGACCAGCCATATAAATACTGTGGCTACGAGAGCAGGTCAGAGGCTGGGTATTCTGTGGCGAGTGACTCACCTCCTGACTCCCCAAAGCCTTTCCACCATCTACAAGGCACAAGTCAGGAGTGTGATGGAATACTCTCCACTTGCCTGGATGAGTGCAGCTCCAACAACACTCAAGAAGCTCGACACCATCCAGGACAAAGCAGTCCACTTGATTGGCACCCAATCCACCACCCTAAACATTCACTCCCTTCACCACCGGCGCACAGTGGCTGCAGTGTGTACCATCCACAGGATGCACTGCAGCAACTCGCCAAGGCTTCTTCGACAGCACTTCCCAAACCCGTGACCTTTACCACCTAGAAGGACAAGGGCAGCAGGCACTTGGGAACAACAAGACCTGCACGTTCCCCTCCAAGTCACACACCATCCCGACTTGGAAATATATCGCTGTTCCTTCATCGTCGCTGGATCAAAGTCCTGGAACTCCCTTCCTAACAGCACAGCGGCTCACCACCACCTTCTCAAGGACTGCAGAGCTTTGATCTGATCCGTTGGTTGTGGAATTGCTTAGCTCTGTCTATAGCATGTTGCTTCCGCTGTTTAGCATGCATATAGTCCTGAGTTGTAGCTTCACCAGGTTGGCACCACACGGACTGCAGCGGTTCAAGAAGGCGGCTCACCACCACCTTCTCAAGGGCAATTAGGGATGGGCAATAAATGCTGGCCTCGGCAACGACGCCCACATCCCATGAGCTAATAAAAAAGAAAGGGTGGGCAAGTGTAGTGGTTAAGGTGCTGGACTAGCAGTCCAAAGGTCATGAGTTTCTATACCCTCATGGCATGGTGTGAAATTGAATTGAATAAATCTGTTAATTTGGGAACTAGCACCAGAAAATTTCCATGAAAAGCTGCTGGGTTGTTGTAAAAACCCAACTGATTTACAGGTGCCCTTTGAAGTAGCCGAGCAAACCATTGCTAGTTGTACAAAAACAGTTTCTGTGAAGCACTAAATGAAGGCTCACTGCCACCTTCTCAGGGGAACTGGAGAGGGGCACTAAATGTGGCATTGGCCATATCCTGGGTGCATAAAAAAATGCTCTGTTGGAAAAGATGCTGTTTTCAGCATCTTGCCGTGATGCAATCTAATAACTGCTCAGTGTGATCATTTTTTGTCCCTGTACTCTTTGTTGAAATTGGTTTCCATTCTGCACTTTGTGCTGAATAAGTAATCCCTTGTTTTATTTTATTGATGGAGATTTCTTTAATCCGTGAACCAGTTTTATCTCTTTCACTTATCCTTCATCTTCAGCGGTCCATTAGCGATGGCCTTGTAAAGCAGTGCGGTTGGCGACAGTGATCACTATTGTTACTGTGGGCGCCCCCATCACTTGCTCCACATAAGCAACCACCATTGTGATCATTTTCTTTCTCCCATTTGAATTAGTGTGTCCCCAGCTTAGAACTGATGACAAGATCCACCAATGCACTTGGTAAACCTCACATGACGATGGCTCTATCTTTCAAGTTAGGGAACAGACGGGCGTTTTCCAGAATGCAATTATCCATGCAATGGAGGACAACCTCTGGTAGGTAATAAAAATTCCCCAAATTTTAGCCTTACGTGTATGACACAATAATAGCCAATGTGCGTGAATGAAGACAATACAAATAATCTAAATTGAATTTAATCTTCCTTGTGTTGTGGTGGTTCTTTTATGTCAGCTGGAAAGAGATGGGTGTTTGCAAGTTGTGCAATGACACAACAAAAAGCCTGGTGGACAATAAGTAGGACATTAATGGAGGTTCCACCTCATGATGCTCCAACTGTGTCCTTATGTAGTTTGTTCAGTTTCTCTCATTGTGTTCACTGATCCTTGCTCCTGTACTCTGCGTACTTGATTAGTTTTGTTATTTCGTTATAGATTTATGTGCATTGATTTTCTTTCATTTCCATACTCGGTCAATTTTACTTGTGCAAGTATTATCAGTCTTAGAGCCAAGGACAAAATAATTACAGAAGTTATTTTTTTTTTACCTCATTTATTTTGAAGTACAACTGATTTCTGGTTGACTAACGACATTATTAAAAGTGATAACCTATCCTTGAAAGCATGCCATTAAAATCTCGCTGGTGAACTATTCCTCAAACCAACTTATCTTCAGCCTACCAGCCTTGGCTGCCATTGTAGAACACAATTCTTCTCAGGCCAGTTCTCCTCCTTCTTATGTGTTGTTCTCGTATATTTTCCATCTTGTACATCTACACATAATGTGTGTGTTCCTTCTCAAATCTCTGGCATAAGCGCTGGGAGAAATCAAATCTGCAGTTTGGCACTGAAGAAAAAGCTTCCAGCTCTTGCATCCTAGATGTGCGGTTGCTTTGTTGTGCTTTGATTCAATATCGAGTAGTGTAAACCTTGCTGCATCTCAGGGATTGAGTCAAGTGCGTTGCTCAGTGATGTGTACGGCCCATTAGTACTACATTCCCTCCTGTAGAGATTCCATTCAGTTTGAATCAGGATGAATCGAACTGAATGGGGTCTCCCAGGGTTTAGACTTAATTCTGCTCTGATTCAGTTCATATACCAGATTGTATTAACCTACCAGCCTAATGCAGTCATGGAGATTTTCTTTGCTGCAGAAATAAAGGTACGAGGTTTGTCTTAGTTGTTTACAACATAGCTGATGTGAATCCCCTGCTTTGCAGGTCAGGCCAGCTCCAAGGTCAAGAGACACAAACAGCAATGTAGTGCCTTTAATGTAGTAAGGCATGCCAAGGCACTTCACAGGAGCATTATCAGACAAAATTTGACACCGAACCAGAACTGAAGGAACACAAAGATCTCGGAGGGTTGGAGGGCATTACATCAGATCCTAACAATTGTGAGTGATTGATAAAGACCTTGCATTCATATAGCACCTTTCACATCCCCGGGATGTCTCAAAGAATTACATTTATTTACGTGCAATTACTATTGTTATGTATGATGTGGAGATGCCGGTGATGGACTGGGGTTGACAATTGTAAACAATTTTACAACACCAAGTTATAGTCCAGCAATTTTATTTTAAATTCACAAGCTTTCGGAGATTTTCTCCTTCCTCAGGTACCTGAGGAAGGAGAAAATCTCCGAAAGCTTGTGAATTTAAAATAAAATTGCTGGACTATAACTTGGTGTTGTAAAATTGTTTACTATTGTTATGTAGGCAGACACGGCAGCCAATGTGTGCATGGCAAGATCCCACAAACAACAATGAGATGAACGACCAGTTCATCTGTTTTGGTGATGTTGTGTGAGAGATAAATGTTGGCCAGGATTCCAAGAGAACTCCCCTGCTCTTCTTCAAAATAGTACCATGGCATCTTTTACATCCATCTGAACAGCCAGATAAAGCTTCAGTTTTTTTTTTATTTGTTCATGGGATGTGGGCGTCACTGGCAAGGCCAGCATTTATTGCCCATCCCTACTTGCCCTTGAGAAGGTGGTGGTGAGCCTCCTTCTTGAACCGCTGCAGTCCATGTGGTGAAGGTTCTCCCACAGTGCTGTTAGGAAGGGAGTTCCAGGATTTTGATCCAGTGACGATGAAGGAACGGCGATATATTTCCAAGTCGGGATGGTGTGTGACTTGGAGGGGAACATGCAGGTGGTGTTGTTCCCATGTGCCTGCTGCTCTTGTCCTTCTAGGTGGTAGAGGTTGTGGGTTTGGGAGGTGCTGTCGAAGAAGTCTTGGCGAGTTGCTGCAGTGCATCCTATGGATGGTACACACTGCAGCCACAGTGCGCCAGTGGTGAAGGAAGTGAACGTTTAGGGTGATGGATGGGGTACCAATCAAGCGGGCTGCTTTGTCCTGGATGGTGTCGAGCTTCTTGAGTGTTGTTGGAGCTGCACTCATCCTGGCAAGTGGAGAGTATTCCATCACACTCCTGACTTGTGCCTTGTAGATGGTGAAAAGGCTTTGGGGAGTCAGGAGGTGAGTCACTCGCCGCAGAATACCCAGCCTCTGACCTGCTCTTGTAGCCACAGTATTTATGTGGCTGGTCCAGTTAAGTTTCTGGTCAATGGTGACCCCCAGGATGTTGATGGTGGGGGATTCGGCGATGGTAATGCCGTTGAATGTCAGGGGAGGTGGTTAGACTCTCTCTTGTTGGAGATGGTCATTGCCTGGCACTTGTCTGGCGCAAATGTTACTTGCCACTTATCAGCCCAAACATGGATGTTGTCCAGGTCTTGCTGCATGCAGGCACGGACTGCTTCATTATCTGAGGGGTTGCGAATGGAACTGAACACTGTGCAGTCATCAGCGAACATCCCCATTTCTGACCTTATGATGGAGGGAAGGTCATTGATGAAGCAGCTGAAGATGGTTGGGCCTAGGACACTGCCCTGAGGAACTCTTGCAGCAATGTCCTGGGGCTGAGATGATTGGCCTCTGACAACCACTACCATCTTCCTTTGTGCTAGGTATGACTCCAGCCACTGGAGAGTTTTCCCCTGATTCCCATTGACTTCAACTTTACTAGGGCTCCTTGGTGCCACACTTGGTCAAATGCTGCCTTGATGTCAAGGGCAGTCACTCTCACCTCATCTCTGGAATTCAACTCTTTTTTCCATGTTTGGACCAAGGCTGTAATGACATCTGGAGCCGAGTGGTCCTGGCGGAACCCAAACTGAGCATCGGTGAGCAGGTTATTAGTAAGTGCCGCTTGATAGCAGTGTCGACGACACCTTCCATCACTTTGCTGATGATTGAGAGTAGGCTGATGGGGCGGTAATTGGCCGGATTGGATTTGTCCTGCTTTTTGTGGACAGGACATACCTGGGCCATTTTCCACATTGTCGGGTAGATGCCAGTGTTGTAGCTGTACTGGAACAGCTTGGCTCGAGGCGCGGCTAGTTCTGGAGCACAAGTCTTCAGCACTACAGCCGGGATGTTGTCGGGGCCCATAGCCTTTGCTGTATCCAGTGCACTCAGCCGTTTCTTGATATCACGTGGAGTGAATCGAATTGGCTGAAGACTGACTTCTGTGATGGTGGGGATATCGGGAGGAGGCCGAGATGGATCATCCACTCGGCACTTCTGGCTGAAGATGGTTGCAAACACTTCAGCCTTGTCTTTTGTACTCACGTGCTGGGCTCTGCCATCATTGAGGATGGGGATGTTTACAGAGCCTCCTCCTCCCGTTCGTTGTTTAACGTCTCATCTTAAATGCAACGATATAACTTTAAAAAAAGCACACTTATCTGCAGGACAGTCTCAGAAAAGAATGTAAACAAAATGCTTGGAACTTCTGTACTAACCTTGAGGATAGCGAACAAGTGGCAATTGTGAACATGAAGAGTCGGGGTGGGCTTTGTAAAATGTGAAGATTCTCCTTAATGAAGGATAAAGAGTGAAGCTCTGAAGGAAATTAAAGAGTGAGGGGGCAGAAATAAGGTTACATTTGGAGCTGAGAGACAGAGGAATGCATAATGAGTGTTATACCTAGTAACACAGTGCATTATGTCAGATCCTAACAATTGTGAGAGATTCAGAAATAACTTGCATTCATATAGCACCTTTCGCACCCCCAGGATATCTCAGTGCTTCACAATCATGGAATTACTTCTATTTAAGTGCAATTACTGTTGTTAGGTAGGCAAACACGGCAGCCGATGTGCACACAGCAAGATCCCACAACAGCAATGAGAAAATGACCCGTTCATCTGTTTTGGTGACGTGATTGAGGTATAAATATTGACCAGGACACTGGGAGAACCCCACCGCTCTTCTTCAAAATAGTACCATGGGATCTTTTACATCCACCTGAACAGCCAGATAGAGCTTCAGTTTAACATTTTATCTGAAAAACAGCAACCCGCCCAATAATGCAGCTCTCCGTCAGTGCTGCGTTGAGTGTCAGCCGAGATCATAGAATGATATAGCTCAGGAGAAGGCCATTCGGCCCATTATGCCTGTACCTGGAATGGGGCGTGAACCTACAAACTTCTGACTTGGAGGTGAGCGTTTAACCAACTGAGCCATGGCTGACACTTAAACCAACCATAAATTTTCACTGTGATTAAGACAGCAGACTTTGGAATGGAAAATATGTATTCTGTTTTATAGTCTGAGAAATCTATACTTTTGCTTTAATTTCAAAATTCGCAATTTGAACAAACTCATTTATGCGTGGTAGGTTCAATCTGTGAGCAATCATCTCCATTGGTTTGAAGTTTCAAAGCCTATTTATTGTTTTTTGCTTCATTTCCATTATGAACCTGAAAGAAAGACCCTTAACATTTTTTTTGCCAAATTACTTCACATCAAAACGATCATAAAAGGAACATAGATCAAAACCAACTTGTTCTTCGTTAGATGTGGAATAACTGTGTAAGCTCACCAGCGTTTCACTTCTAATCCTACCATCATGTCTGAAGGCAAATTCTTCATTAATGGTGAAGGGTTGAAATCCAAGTTACAAAGTTAAGAGTTAGAAGGCAAGCAGATCAAAATAATAAAGTTGTGAGATAAGTTACCAAGGAAGACCATTACAGCAGACAGTATAAATTTATTCAAGAGGCAATTAGATGGATTTATGGAGATAGAAGGGATGGAGGGATGTGGTGAGAAGGTGATGGGGGTAGGAGGACTCCACCTGTGACACTGTGACAGGCCTGTTGGCCGTTGAAAGCATTTTTGGTTCCTAAAAATTCTTCTGTTCATACAACTCTGGAAAAATAAATGTGATGCTACACAGTGATTGATGGAGGTGTCATCTAGAGGACGAGGCCTTAAATGAAAGCCCCATCTCCCTGTTCAGGTGGATGTAAAAAGAACCTGTGTCACGATTCGAAGAAGAGCAGGGAATTCTCTCGATGTCTAGGACAACATTCCTCCCTCAGAAAATACCACCAAAAATAAATTAATTGGTCGTTCCTCTCATTTGCTCTTTGAGGGCCCTTGTTTTGTTCAAAATAGCTGGCGTATTTGCCTACATAATAACAGTGACTGCACTTCAAATGTAATTCTTTGTTTAAGGCAACCTGCGCACATAATAAAGTGCCATAGAATGCAAGTTTTTTTTTCTCTCCTTTTAAGAGTGTTGACCACGAACTTCAAATTCCAATTATCTCAGTGTAGGTAGCAAAAAAAAACAAAATTTTAAAATCAGGAGACCTGATAGAGGTCTTTAAGATTATGAAAGGGTAGATGTAGAGAAGATGTTTCAACTTGTGGGGGAGACCAAAACTAGGGGCCATATATATAAGATAGTCACTAATAAGTCCAGTAAGGAATTCGGGAGAAACTTCTTTACCCAGAGAGTGGTTAGAATGTGGAACTTGCTACCACAAGGAGTAGTTGAGGCATTTAAAGGGAAGCTAGATAAACATATGAGGGAGAAAGGAATAGAAGGATATATTGATAGGGTGAGATGAAGTAGGAGGGGAGGAGGTACATGTGGAGGATAATCGCCGACATGGAGCTGTTGGGCCAAACGGCCTATTTCTGTGCTGTCTACTCTATGTAATTCTATGTAAAAGTCTTAAGTTACGGTATTGGATTTCTGAATGCCGGCTGATTTCAGAATTGACCAGCACAGGGCCATCAAGTCTGAAGAGGGGACGAAACAGCTTGAAACTCTGCTGGCCCACTGTTTCATGTGACTTTCACCAGCTTTGGACGAGCAGCTTTAGAAAACGCCAGCGATGGGAGCTTGCTGCATGCCACCTGCCCGAGTCGGACCAAGCTGGAGTTCGCACCAGCTGAGCTGGGTTGTTTACGAACGCAGCTCACAAGGTGACCGTGAAACCTGGTCAGGGTGACGCCGTACATAATGCGAGAACCGAAAGAGGGGAAAAAGAAACAAACTATTCATTGCAAACCTATATAATTCAATCAGTTTAAATTTAATCGCATTTTCTTATCTCTGCCAAAAATGAAGGAACGAAAATCTCATTTTGTTGCAATGCGACAGTATCAAAAAAAAATGACTTTCCAGAAATAGAAGTCTGAGGCAGGATTTATAAACTCCAAGACTGAAAATGAATTAGGTCATTTAAAAAAAAAATCTTTGATTCAGGCATCAGTTATTAATTAAGTGAATATGTCAGATACGAGGCAATCAGACGGAAATAATAGCAATACGGGCAGACTGTGTAATTATCAACCCTAGCCAGCCCACTCTAATTAGCGGAATTGCTGTTATGCAAATGAGGTACATGTGGGATAAAAAGAGGAGCCACCTTAAGGGATGTCTTAAAAACCAATACAGCAGAACCAAAGTAACGGCAGGACTCAGACATGCATTATCTTAATCTTCAAAATCTGATGTTTAATTAGAAACTACATTTACAGCACCCACTTTCTATTTAATCCTTAGGGCTTTTATGTGACGAGCGATTCTTGGTCATTTTTTTCTGTCACAAAAACTTGGTTCTGTTAAAATGGCAAGGCTTTTCTGCTGAACTTTATATTTTAAATAATAGTTTAAAAAAAATCCTTTTCCCCTCCTCCAGTCACAAGATGCTTCTGGGTGAGGCGATGGCCATTCAGCCCATCTTAATTCATCCATCCAGAAAGATCCTAAAGTCCCCACCCATCGCAGCATCCAGTCATTTCTTCAATGATTCCAGAGTTTTTAACCTCCACTGCCCTGTCCGGGAGTCGATTCCAAGTGTTGATCACGTTTATGTGAAGAGGAATTTCCTGGTATCAGTCCAAAGCTTGCCTTATACTATTGTAAACAATTTTACAACACCAAGTTATAGTCCAGCAATTTTATTTTAAATTCACAAGCTTTCGGAGGCTTCCTCCTTCGTCAGGTGAACAATGTCACATCGTTCACCTGACGAAGGAGGAAGCCTCCGAAAGCTTGTGAATTTAAAATAAAATTGCTGGACTATAACTTGGTGTTGTAAAATTGTTTACAATTGTCAACCCCAGTCCATCACCGGCATCTCCACATCATGCCATATACTAGTTTGAACCTGTGACCTACTTGCTCGTTTTGAAGTCATTTACCTTTTCTGTTTCCTTAACTATCTTACATCCTTCATAAGATCACCTCTCAGACTCTTCTTTTCAGGCTGAAAAGATTTTCAGGTTTGTCCTCATAACTCAGACCCCTGACACCGGGGATCAACCTCGTGGCTCTTCTTTGCACTGCCTCCAGCGATTGAGCAACTTGTTGCATAAAAAACAATTCTCCTCATCTGCCCCCTGGTTCTTTTGCCAATTATCTTAAATCTGTGGCCCCCGCTTACCGACCCTCCTGCCAGTAATTTTGAACATACTGCTAACTGCTTAGAAATTGTCTTTATCATTGCTAAAATAGCCTGTGGAATATGCTCTTACCAATTTCAAATTGTTCAACACCTAATGTATTTGATGCAATGATTACCAACCGTTCTGTTGGATCTTCTGACTCCCAATTGTTTGGCTGCCTGATCTTATTCGCTCTCATCAGTGAGTTCCGTCTCCCATGCCTTTGAGAGTATCTTCACTATCCTTGATACCTGAGTAAGCTTTTGGTAAGATGCCCAGGATAACAGAAGAAAAACCTTTTCATGAATGATTTCAGCTGCTGGAGCTATCCAACGCGTTTCCCATCTTCGATAAGCGGCAGAGCATCACAACATTGGACGACGCTTTAGTTTCAAACTATTAAACACAGGAGGAACAGGTGATTAAATAACAGCAGTGTAACATGTGTATATTGATTGCAGAAATTCCTCGATTGAGCTTCTCAAAGGGAAAGCAATAAAAGGTCACAATCCAAATGCTATTCTTTTTGTAAATAACCTTTATGTACGCTGTGTTTCTTTTCTTTTTGTATTTATCTGGAAAGAGTGAGCAGGCTGGGGTTCTTTTCTCTAGAAAAGAGAAGGCTAAGGGATGACCTAATAGAGGTCTTTGTAATTCTGAAGGGGTTTGATGGGGTGGAGGTAGAGAAGTGGGGGGGAGTCCACTAATAAATCCAAAAAGGAATTCAGGGGAAACTTATTCACCCAGAGAGTGGTGAGAATGTGGAACTTGCTGCCACAAGGAGTAGTTGAGGCGAATAGCATAGATGTATTTAAGGGGAAGCTAGATAAGTATATGAGGGAGAAAGGAATGGAAGGATATGCTGATAGGGTTAGATAAGATGGGGTGGGAGGAGGCTCGTGTGGAGCATAAACGCCGGCATAGACCAGTTGGGCCGAATAGCCTGTTTCTGACCTGTGAATTCTATGTAATTCTATGGAATCATTTCTTACCACTGCAGTATTTGTGCTTGTCTGAACTATATCGTTCCGAAGTTACAAACTGACTCCCAAGATTCAAACAAGATATAGCTCCGTAAAAAATCTGAGACTTCCTGAATTGGAATAAGTGTCGGCCATATTTGAAAACAACTGGCCGTCGCAAAGATGTAACTGCACAAGTCACACAGTCTGAGCTTGTTCAAAAGTAGCTTGGCTCCACCCTCAAGGTAACCAGCCGGCCGAAGAAACTTGCAATATTTGCATCGTTAAGCTCGGGACACGATTCTGTAGCGGGTTATTTTTTAAACGCTTTTTGACTAGTGACTGGATTACAGGAGCCTTTGCGAAGCTAAAATAAAGCAGAATCACTTCATTTTTACCGCAGTAAGGGCTTCTTAAATCTTATGTTCCTACATTACAACAATGACTACACTTAAAAAAAAAGTACTTAATTGGCTGTAAAGCTCTTTGGGACGTCCTGAGGTCGTGAAATGTGCTCTATAAATGCGAATCTTTCTTTCTTTCTTTATTTCTGTTTCCCTTTGAGCTTGCAGATCTCTTTTTTGTTAGAACAGAGGAGATTATGGGATGATTTGATAGAGGTGTTTAAAGTTATGAAGGGATGTGACAGAGTAGGCAGAAACAGAGGCTCCGATATTTAGGGGGAGGTGGGCAGGGAGTGGGGGAGTCCAGTAGCGAAGGGGGTACCTGGAAATCCCGGGGACGTGGGGGTCCTGCCGAATTTAAGGGCAAGCCCTCATTATCATTTTTTAATTCAGTTTTCTGCTCGGCAGCCGGCCAGATTGAGAGGCTGGCCGGCTGCCAGGTGGGAAAAGCCAGTGGCAGGAGGCTGCAGCCGGGCTTGTCCCAAACGGCAATCGGGAAAAACCGGGGCTTGGTGGGGGGCGGGGGGGGGGGAGGAGCCAAGCAATCGGGAGGGATGGAGGGAAAGATCGGGGCTTGGTTGTCGGCTGATCGTGGCAGCGAGGAGAGACTCTGATCGGCAGAAGGTTTGCTTGAGGTGTCGGGGGGGAAACATTCCTGCTCTTCCTGGCTCATGAGGAGCACTCTAAAAAGCACTTACCTGCTTGATCCAGCAGCACCAGTCTCCATTTCACTGCCGGGATTCCCAAGCCCTTGGATTGGGGTAAAAATGGCCACAGGTGCATAGGCGGCGGGCTGGGGGTCGTGTTACGCGATTAAAAATTTTTGATGCCCCCTCTCCAATCCTCTCCTGCCCACCGGTGGGAGGGTTCATATCGACCCCAGACCATTTCCAGCGGTTGTGGAGACTAGAATGAGGGGCCATAGATATAATATTAAATGTAAGCGAGTTAGGACAAACATATATCTTTACACAGAGGGTTATGAGGCTGTGGAATGAACTAGGGAGTTCGTGACTGAAGCAGAGATCATGTCAACACAATTAAAAGTCGGTTAGATCACTGGTTGAAGGAAAGGGGAGATAAAGGGACATGGGAACAGAGTGGGAACAAGGGATTAGAACCACTGCTCCTATGGAAAATAGACACCATTACGGAACAGTTGGGTCGAAAAGCCTGTTTCCATGTTCACCCACCCCCCCTCCCCCAATTCATGTAAAACTCAATCAGGATGGTCAACCTCCAAGGTGAGAATGTTTGCTGAGTAAGCCTGGGACTAGATAACACCTCCCCTGTTGTCCCATGAGATCCAGCAACATGGTCATGAGGTGGGTTTTGAACTTTGGTAAACCCGCATTGATGGAAAACGCAAACACCTTGACATAAATCAGATCTAGACCCTTCTGGCGGAAAAAAATGGTCAAAAATACCTGAAACGTGACACCCGCCCAGGAGTGTTGAAGCCAGTTACACCACCCTCAGCACAGGTGAGGAATCAACCAAGAACTATTCCTGTTATACCACAGCACACAGGAGATTTTACTCACTCAGTGATCGGGGTGCCCAATATCTGTGCGCCAAATATCTGGTGCGATATTGCAGCCTGGCATTTCTCACCATCCTGCATTTAGCTTTCTTGCCTTAATTTGTTTTGATGCGTTTTTTCTCTTGCTGCCGAAATTTGCTGTATTCTTTATTTCCCCAACGTAACTGCAACAGTGATTTCTTCCAGGAATTTTGCTGCGATATTTGTTTACCTTTTTGAAAGGGATTAGTCGCAGTGAACTCACTTCTCCAGTTCATCGCGACAGGCTTCATTTCCTGGGGGAATTTGCTGTCGCGCTCTCATCTTCCACAGCGATTCACTCCTGCTTTGGTTTACTGAAAAGCTCCCATCTCACACGATCTTATTGTTAATTTTTTTTTGTTGTTGTCGTTGCAAGTACGCACTGTAACTCTTGTCTCCTGAAGGGATTTGCTACAGTAAATCCAAAGCAAAATACTGCGGATGCTGGAAATCTGAAATAAAAACAGAAAATGCTGGAGAAGCTCAGCAAGTCAGGCAGCATCTGTGGAGAAAGAAACAGAGTTAACGTTTCAGGTCAAAGACCTGTAACTCTGTTGTCCTTAACTCTGTTTCTTTCTCCACGGATGCTGCCTGACTTGCTGAGCTTCTCCAGCATTTTCTGTTTTTATTTGCTACAGTAATCTCACATAGAGATTGGCGGTCGTGCTAACCTTGCTTGCAGAGATTCACTGCGGGCATCTCGACTCTTTGCTAGGATTTGCCCCATATGTAGCAAGGTAGATTACTACATAGAATTACCTAAAACAGGCCATTCGGCCCAAGTATGTCAGTGTTTATGCTCCACACGAGTCTTCTCCCACTCTATTTACTTCATCTCACCCTATCAACATATCCTTCCAATCCTTTCCCCCTCATGTACTTATCTAGCTTTCCCTTTAAATGCATCTATGCTATTCACCTCAACCACTCCATGAGGTATTGATTTCCACATTCTCACCACTCTCTGGGTAATGAAGTTTCTCCTGAACTCCTTATTGGATTTATTAGTGTCTATCTTATATTTATGGCCCCCTAGTTTTGGACTCCCCCCACGAGCTGAAACAGCTATAGTCAGCTTACATATTGACTCCTAAGTGCAGAGCCATCTAACATACAGGCCGAGTAGCACTATATATCTACACACAGCGTCAAACATTGTGAGAGGTGAAGAACAATGAGTGAGTCAACAGTCTCCTGTAAAATCTTCTCTCAATGAACCACAGAGGTAAAACGCTGTTGTTGTTTCGTTTGTCACAAATTCACCGTGACTGTCTCACGTTCTTGTACAAACTTGCTGCAGCGCTGTCATTCTAGCAGGGTCTCACTACAGTTCCAATTAGCCTGAGATTTGCCACATTGTTCTAACTTTTTAAATCAATGGTCTTGTGTCCTGGGCTGATACTTATCCCTCGACCAACATCACCAAAACTGAGATATCGGGTCATGATCTCATTGCTGTTTGTGGGATCTTGCTGTGCACAAATTGGCTGCATGTGTTTCCCTACATTACAACAGTGACTACACTTCAAAAGGTACTTCATTGGCTGTAAAGCGCTTTAGGGCGTCCTGAGGTCACGAAAGGTGCTATGTAAATGCAGGTCTGTCTTTCTTTTACACGGATCCATTACGATTCACTGTCGCGTTGCAGCTTCCTCTCCTTATTCACCCCTCCCCCAAATCGTGTGCCTCTGGGTACAGATCCACACCAGTTGGCATCCCTCTAAAACGACCATCCTTTGTGTATGAGCCAAGATAAGTCAGTGTTGGTAGCCTTCTAAATCACAGCTGGAGGGAGTGGGGAGGGGGAATTGAATCATTTTTTCTTCACCGCAATCTAAAGACGATCACATTTTATCAGTGATCACTTTGAGTACAGCTCAAAAATCATGAACAATCTTTTTCTCCATCCTTATTCCAGGGACATTGAAACCATTGTAGTGTTTCTACTCACCCCAACCTTAGCTGAGATTATCTAATACAACAAAGACCTGGGACCCTCTTGGTCTGTTTGGCTCAATCAGTACATTCACCCACTGAGTCATCAGAGCAGCCAATAAAGAAGAAAGAATTTGCATTTGTATAGCACTTTTCACAATTCCAGGACATCCCAAAATGCTTTACAGCCAATGAAGTACTTTTTTTTGAAGCGTAGTCACTGTTGCAATGTAGGAAACGCAGCAGCCAAATTGCACACAGCAAGATCCCACAAAGAACAATGTAATAATGACCATTTTTTTTTAGTGAAGTTGGTTGAGGCATAAATATTGGCCAGGACACCAGGGAGAACTCTGATGAAAGGTCATTGAACTGAAATGTTAACTCTGTTTCTTTCTCCACAGATGCTGTCTGACTTGCTGAATATTTCCAGCATTTTCTGTTTTTATACTGGGGAGAACTTACCTGCTCTTCTTCGAAATAGCGTCATGGAATCTTTTATGTCCACATGAGAGGGCAGACGGGGCCTCGGTTTAACGTCTCATCCGAAAGACGGCACCTCTGGCAGTGCAGCACCACCTCAGTACTGCACTGGAGTGTCAGCCTGGATTATGTACTCAAGCCTCTGGAGTGCTATTGCTTCTTACAGATCTGCCTTATTCATTGTACAGTACTAATGGATCTTGCTCATGGTAAGTCGGAGGTTATGCTCTTTTATAAAGACCAATGTATTATACCATGAGATGTGCAACATATTATTCTGCTGCTACGGGATGTCCCTTTAAGACCACAAGGGCTATTTTCTGTTCGTTCAATGGCCTAGAAATTCTGTTAAGGCAATTTTTAGAGTGGCAAATGGGCACGCTGAAGGTGGAGGCCCGAGAAGCACTAGAAATTGGTCCTCAGGCCTCATATTTAGAGCAAGCTGCCGACGCCTGTTGCACCTCCTCCACAGGCAGCTTGCCCAATGGAAGACTTTGATTGCGGGCCACCTGCCTTGCTGGCAGCGGCCCTTGGCTAAGTCCCAGGGTGGGGGAGGAGGACAGCGGGAGGGGTGCTGATCGCAGTTGGCAGCGGCCTGGCGGGAGTGCTGTGGAGCTGGGAGGAGTCCTGCCTCTCCTCCCGGCTCTACATTAAAAGTTCAAAATTTGTTCGCTCTTTCTGTTAGAACAGAGAAGGTTAAAAGGAGGTCTGATAGAAATAATCAAAATGATAAGTGGGGGGGGGGGGTTCTGATGAAGTTAAGAAAGGAAAAATCTATTTCCTGCCGGTCAGTGAGTTGGTAACTAGAGGGCAAAAATTTAAGACCATCGCTAGGAGAATGAAGGGAGATATTAAGAGAATTTTTTTTTATGCCAAGGGCTGTTAGAACAGAGAATGCCCAACCATAGAGGCAACAGAATCCGTCACATCTGTTTAAAGGGATGTAAAGAGAGAACATGCATTTATATAGTGCATTTCACGACCTCAGGACATCCCATAGTCCTTTACAGCCAATATTTTGAAGCGTAGTCACTGTAGGGAAACACGGCAGCCAAATTTGAAGTCTATAAATATTTGAAAAAGAAAGAGTTAAAAGGATATGGAGGAAGAATTGGGCACTGGGACAAAGTGGATAGCTCCTTCAGAGAGCCAGTATACACACCATGGGCTGAATGGCCTCCTTCTATAACTCTTCATTTATAGCATCCAGCTGGGTTTTTTTTTTGTCTCCCCTACCCTGTCCTGCAGCTTATTCCAAACATTTATCGCTATTTAAGTAAAGAAGTTCTCAAAATATCTGTTTTAAATTTACTTTTCGCTAATTTTATACAGATCTTTCTGAATGCAGTGCAAGTGATCTTGATTAAGACCATATGAAATATCTTACAGCAGTTACAGAACTAATTGCGGAGGCTGCAATGCTCCTACTTGTGGCTGTTGAGTCTATTTTGGTGGTAACTACATGATAATTATATATAGTTGCCACCGAGCTGGTAGAACACCACTTCTTTTTTGCTTTAAGTTCCACATGGTCATTTACAGTTGATAAGTTGAGCTATAAAATGGAAACACATTTTCCAATAATTAGTTTAAGCAGCTTAAACGGCTAGAAATGAGAGCCTGTAAGTTAATCTTGTTTCAATGCCACCAGCAGCACATTACATAAAATAGACTCTTTAAGGGTTCCAGGAAAGCAATGATTTTTAGAACAAGAAATTGAACTGGTATTGAGCAGATACTGGGAGTGGGGAGGGGGGAAGGAGATACATTCAACCATTTGGACAACTGAGTCCAGCAAACCTCAGAGTCTGTAGAGTAGCACGGGAAGAGGTTGGTGAGTGAATAGACGTACTCGCGCAATGAAAGGGTTCGGGCAGGAGGTCGGAAAAAATGACAAAAAGGGACATTAAGAAGCCAAGATGGACGTTGTATCCCAGCAGCAGACTTGAGGAGGAAGTGAAGGAGGAAGAGCCTCACACCCTGAGACCCCGAACATTTGCTGAGGAGAATGGCAGAACATTTTCCAACTGAGTCATCTGATAACAGCCTTGGCTCTGGTAAGCCTCTTAATGTACAGAAAGCATGCTGCTCAAGATAGAGTTGGTGGGTGGATGTTGGCTTGGCTCGTTTGGTTAAGGTGTTAGCCTGGCGCAGTTGATATCAATCTTACCTCTGGGTCAGAATGTTGTGCGTTTGAATGTCACACCATGACTTGAACCCATAATCTGGCACTAAGTGAGGTGCTGTCCTTTAGTTGAGGAGCCTGTCTGTTTAGGTGGAGGTTAAGGGCTGTAATAAGAAGACAGTAAGCTTGGTATTCTGCAAGGATGAGATCAAATGGGTCAAAGGGCCTTCTTTACGTGGACTTATCTTGTGACAATGTCACTGTGAGCTGTTCTTTCCAACTGAAACACTATTACGTGTTTATGAATCTTTAATAACACGTGACATCGCCAGAGCATCTCCAGCTGTGGCTTCACTTCCCAATAGCACACCATCTCCTCAGCCCCCCTCCTCTTCCTTAGCTACATGCTGCCTCTTGGCGACATCATCTGTAGATGTACACTGATGACACCCAGCCCTACCTCTCCACCAACTCTCTCGACTTTTCCAATGCCTCTGTGTTTTAGACTGCTAGTCCAATATCTAATCTTGGATGAGCTGTAATTTCCTCCAGCTAAACATTGGGAATTACCAATGCCATTATCTTCAGCCCCTTTCCTGGTCTCTGCCTCAGGTTGAACTATACTGTTCGCAACCTCAGTGTTCTATTTCACCACGAGCTGAGCTTATATCCTCTCCATCATGCCTACTTGTACCCGTGTAACATTGCCCACCTTCACTCCTACCTCAGCCCGTATGCCACTGAAACCCTTATCCTTGCTTTTGTCACCTCCATTCAACTACTCCAATGCTCTCCTGACCAGCCTCCCATTGTCCACCATCTGCAAATTTCAGCTCAACCAAAACTCTGTTGCATATGTGCTGTCCTGTATGAAGTCCCACTCATCCATTATCCATGTCCTCACTGATCCACACTGCATCAAATGTAAAAGTCTCATCCATGTGTTTAAATTTCTTCATGGCTTACCCATCCCTATCTCTGTAATCGCCTCCAAGCCTCGGTTTAACGTCTCGTCCAAAAGACAGCAACTGCAACAGTGCAGCACTCTTTCAGTGTCAGCCTAGATTTTGTGCTCAAGTCTCTGGAGGGAGACTTGCACCCACAAACTTCTGACTCAGAGGCCAGAGTGCTACCCATTGAGCCACGGCTGACACCCTAAAAATGCGGACACTTCACGAATTTGCATGTCATCCTTGCGCAGGGACCATTCTAATCTTCTCTGCATCATTCCAATTTTAATATCTGTACTGCCGAAGTGAGCACAAGTCCTTACCAGGCCCGACTCTGCTTAGCTTCTGAGATCAGACGAGATAAGGCGTTTTTGGAGTGGTGTGGCCATAGGAACAGGGGTAGGCCATTTAGCCCCTCGAGCCTGTTCCGCCATTCAATGAGATCATGGCTGATCTGTGACCTAACTCCATATACCCGCCTTAGCCCCATATCCTTTAATACCTTTGGTTAACAAAAATCTATCAATCTCAGATTTAAAATTAACAATTGAGCTAGCATTAACTGTGGTTTGCGGAAGAGAGTTCCAAACTTCTACCACCCTTTGCATGTAGAAGTGTTTCCTAACTTCACTCCTGAAGGTCCTGGCTCTAATTTTTAGGCTATGTCCCCTAGTCCTAGACTCCCCAACCAGTGGAAATAGTTTCTCTCTATCTACCCTATCAATTCCCCTTAATATCTTGAAAACTTCAATCAAATCACCCCTTAATCTTCTAAATTCCAGGGAATACAACCCTAGTTTGTGTAATCTCTCCTCATAATTTAACCCTTGGAGTCCAGGTATCATTCTAGTAAATCTACGCTGCACTCTCCAAAGCCAATATATCCTTCCTAAGGTGCGGTGCCCGGAACTGAACACAGTACTGGAAATGAGGAAAAATATTTTCACCCAGAGGGTGGTGGGGGTCTGGAATTCATTGCTTGAAAGGGTGGTAGAGGCAGAAACCCTCATCACATTTAAAAAATACCTGGATATGCACCTGAAGAGCTGTGACCTGCAGGGCTACGGACCAAATACGGGAAAGTGGGATCAGGCTGGGAGGCTCGTTCCTCAGCCGGCGCGAACACGATGGGCTGAATGGCCTCATTCTGTGCCGTAAATTTTCTATGATTTCTATGATTCCATGATACTCCTGGTGTGGTCTGACCAGGGCTTTGTATAGCTGCAGCATGACTTCTACCCCCTTGTATTCTTCCTCTAGATATGGGCTAGTTTGTGAGTTGTCGTACAGCTCATATACTAAAATAACATTGGTATTTCATAATCTTTATAATCGTTCGATGTTATTTGCTCTTTAATGCTTTTCATTTTGTCAACAATTTTTATATTACCTATTGCAAACATGCCTTTTCACATTCACACGTATGCAGATTTGACACCAGATTAATAGGAGGCATTTATTATCATTGTCTAGTAAAATGTAGGAGCCCCAAATCAAACTATTGCACGATGTCCTCCGCAAGGCAAACACTACCGCTGGTTCCACTATTCAGCTGCCTGGACCCCACACTCTGCAATTCCCTCCCTAAACCTCTCCGCCTCTCTCTCTCTTCCTTTAAGACCCTCTTTGACCCAGCTTTTGATCACCCCTCCTAATATTTAGCTTGGCGTCCATTTTTTGCTCCTTTTAATCTTCCAGTAAACACCTTGGTACATTTCGCTATGTTAAATGTAAGTTGTTATAAAAAAAGTAAATAATTCAAGGATTGATAGTGCTCAGTAAATGGAGTCATTTAATGAGTTAGCCCTCTCAGGGCAGAGCTTCATGCAACGGGAGTGCATGCTCGATTTGTGGCCCCCATAATTTTCTGGCCGTTTGCACTAACGGATTGAAAATTGTGGAGGAAATGAATAGGGTACGAAGATCTCCACCCCCAAAATCCTGACATGTCCTACGGATGAGACGTTAAATCGAGGCCCCATCTACCCTCTCAAGATCCCATGGCACTATTTCGAAGAAGAGCGGGGGACCTTGCTGTGCGCAAATTGGCTGCTGCATTTACTACATTGACTACGCTTCAAGTACTTAATTGGCTGTAAAGCACTTTGGGAGGCCCTGAGGTCGTGAACGGTCCCAAGTTATTTCTTTATTGAGTGCAGCTCAAGGCTGGGAGCACTAAAACGTAAAATGTACCCTACACCCTCAACTATTTTATCGGATTGTTGTTGCAGCCTCACTTCTCAATGCACTGTAGGCTAATGATCACATGGACTGCCTTGCGTTGTTATCTATTCACCTCGCGATAATCAACGTGAAAAGAGAGGAGCAAGAGAAATTTGGCAGCGTAGGTCTTGTGTAGCCTTTTGACGGTTTAGACAATCTCCTCAAACAACAGGCTCCTTTTTGTTGTCAGAATTTTAAAAGGATACGATTTAGACGCTGTACGTACTTGACTTCCTCCAGCTCACTAAAGCCTTTGGGCTCCAAGATGACATGGATCAGGGGCCTCGTATCTTCTACAGAATCACACTGAGGCAGTTGAGCAAACTATGTCTTGCAGGTATTCACCTTCTGTCTCAATCGCCTGAGCCCTTTACCTTGAGTTGTTTGTAATGTCATCATTTCATTGCTGGCAGGGATTCTCCCTTCATGCTTGTTGCTCACAGGAATGTGCTGCAATGCTCCCTTTTGCATTTAAGGGAACGCTAGATAAAATACACGAGGGAGAAGGGAATAGAAGGATATGTCGATGGGGTTAGATGAAGGAAGGTGGGAGGAGGCTCATGTGGAGCATAAACACCGACATGGATCTGTTGGGCCGAATGGCCTGTTTCTGTGCTGTAAATTTTTTGTAATTCTTTTTCTCGCGCAGGTCTTTCGTTTCTTGTTTGGATTCACCCCAACTACTATTTCATCCATTTTTCTGACATTTCTTTGAAAACAGCTGTTTCCCCCTCCCCCCTGTTGATTACAGTTTCAATCTTGTTGATCCATTTTTTTTTCCCCCCAGGGCTGGCACCAAGACTTGAAGTGAAAGATCTTTTCTGTCAGTTATTCTCCGCACTGCTGTCTGCTCTCACAGTGAGATCCAGAATATTCTTCTCCTTTCCTCCAGCTATTCGCTGTGGTTTGTCCTGATGTTGTTGCTTTTTGTCTCAACAGAGATCAGTTGCGTGATTTGTCCCCCACCTGGACTGATTGGTTGCAGTGCTCCCTTTACCCATACCCATTGATAATAATTCTCCTTTATTCAAGAGTTTGGTGTGGTGAGTTTGGTTTATTTTTGTTCTCAGGACATGGGATGACACTGGCAAAGCAGCTTTTATTGGCCATCCCTTATTGCCCTCAGAAGGTGGTTCTGGATCTTCTCTGTGCAGTACTGGAGTCCTTTCGATGATGCTGCTCCCACAACGATGTCAGATAGAGAATTCCAGGATATTGACCGAGCGACGATGAAGGAACGGTGATATATGACCAAGTCCGGATGGCGTGTGAATTGGAGGGGAACTTGGAGGTGATGGTGATCCCACAAAATTACTGCTCTTGGCTTTCTAGGTGGTGGAGATTGAAGGGGTGGCACGTGCTGTCAAAGCAACCTTGGTGAGTTGCTGCAGTACGTCCTGCAGATTGTACACACTGCAGCCACAGTGCTCGGTGATGGAGGGGGGTAGATATTGTCCAGTGAAAGGGACGCCATTCAAACAAATTGCCCTGTCTTGAATGGTGTTGAGCTTCTTGAATGTTGTTGCAGATGCACCAAGGTGAGTGGTGAGTATTCTGTCACACTTGAGCGACTTACTTGACTTGAGCCTTGTAGATGTTGGAGAGGCTTTGGAGTGTCAGGTGGTGAGCTACTCATTGTAGAGCATCCAGCCTCTGCCCTGTTATTGTCCCCACTGTATTGATATGGCTGGTCCAGTTAAGCTTCTGGTCAATGATGAACTCCCCCCCCCCCACCCGCAAAATGTTGTTGATGGTGTACTCAGTGCTTGTGAAGGTCAATGGGAGATGGCTGAGCTTTCCCTTGTTTGAGATAGTCATTACCTGGTGCTTGTGTGGTGCAAATATTACCTAGTCAGCCTCAAAACAGATTGGTTGCAATGATCCCTCTACACACAGTACTTGAGAGTAGAGCACTGATTTCATAAGCCCATCTCTGGCCGTTAGCGCAGTCCAGAAATTTGGTTGCATGTTGTCCATGATTTTGTGACCAGTCATTGTTCAGGAAATCATAAGCAGCACATGCTTGAATTTCAGATGTGTGCTGAGGGTCAGCAAGTTTCCTCACCTGGGGGTTGCCAACCTTCCAGAATTGTCCTGGAGTCTCCAGGAATTAAAGATTAATCTCCAGGAGATGACGATCCGGATTCTTTCCCCTCAGTCTGGTTCAGTAAAAACTGAAGTCGAATACATTTTAAAGTTCATCACAACTTTAATAGCAGGTCTTAGTCTGTAGCTTCAATTCAGATTCCTGAGAGAATCCGAACGATTCTAACAGAATAAGGAGACAAAGACAAAGACAAAAACTCATACCTTTATACAAATCAATAGGGTTGGAACATACTTAACGAGGGTCAACACCAATCATAAGCCGGGCACAGGTTGCCATGCGAGGTTACATTATTTCCGGCCAATCATAGATAATCATGTGCTGACCATGTTGCTGTTAGACATCAAAGGGGATACTTCCTCACCTTCCAACTTGGAATGTTCTTCCCTGTTCCTCCTGTTCCTTATCTCCCAACCTGGAATGTCTTTCAACTTTGGCTAAGCTCGTTACCTATATTGATCTGCCATAAACATGGAGACATTCAGACCAGTCCTTGAATCACATCAAAGACTCTACATTGCTAAGACCATGCAAACCTGCTGACTACGCAAACATATGGCCCAGCAGGAGGCCAGGCCACCTGTACCAATCTCAGTTACTAACTAATTAACCCTTTCTAACCATTTTGCATTCTGCTTCTTTGCCACGTAGGCATTTTAATATTTTACCGAAAACTGACCACGTAGGGATTCTCAGAGAAGGCTGGGAGAAAAATCACAAGGGCATTAAAAAAAAATGGTGTGTTTTTTTTTTCAATTTCTACGAACAGTTTTGTTTATTTGTTACAAAAAAATATTGGAGATCGGAAAAAGGCTGTTTGACTGATAGTCAAGGATCATCCAATCAGGCAACGAAGAGTCTGTTTGCTTTCCAATTGGTGTGGGATGGCGGTAAGGAGGGATGTGTCAGGCAACCGATGGTGGGAGCTTGGGGTCGGGGCGCTTAGAGGCGGGAGGTCAAATGTTGAAACCTCCTGGAATACGTCCAACCAGAGTTGGCCACCCTATCTCCACCAGAAGTGGAGGCTTGTGAAATTGGCCCTGCAGTCTCTATTATTATACCAAGGATGAGAAGCAGCATACACCTGAGCAGAGAACAGGGGATCTATATCAGTGTTCAAGATTATGAATGGGTTTTAGAATAAAAATAGTGGCAGATTATTTCCATTGCTCGGTGATCAGGAGGCCAGGATGGATGTAATGGTCCGCTATGCTTAGAATCATAGAATCACACAGCACAGAAGGAGGTCATTCAGCCCATCGTGCCTGTGCTAGATCTTTGAAAGAGCTATCCAATTAGTCCCACTCCCCTGCTCTGTCCCCATAGTCCTTTTCAAGTTTTTATCCAATTCTCTTTTGAAAGTTACTATTGAATCTGCTTCCACCATCCTTTCAGGGCAGTGCATTCCAGATCATAACAATTCTCTTCATCTCCCCCCCCCCCACCCTGCTTCTTTTGCCAATTATCTTATATCTGTGCCCTCTAGTTACCGACCTTCCTGCCAATGGAAATAGTTTCTCCATATCTACTCTATCAAAACAGGAAAATTATTTCATTTTTTATATGACTTTGGATAGACAGAGTGATGTAAATTTAAAATGGACTTCAGTGGCTGAAACATAAAGCTCTTTTAGCTTGTCTTCGAAAAGACAAACAATGCATGATAATCGCTAGGGATAGACTTTAGTTTCATGTGGAGGAGACCAATCTTTGTTGGTCTCACTACCTGATTGGAAACTAATCAGATCAGGTTTTAATAGATCCTCGCGTTTTTGAAATGTCAATGTATGCAAAGTTGCATCAAAATTAACATAAGAACGTAAGAAATAGGAGCAGGAGTAGGCTATACGACCCCTCGAGCCTGCTCCACCATTCAATCAGATCATGGCTGATTTTCTACCTCAACTCCACTTTCCTGCCCTATCCCCATATCCCTTGATTCCCTTAGTGTCCAAAAATCTATCAATCTCAATCTTGAATATACTCAACAACTGAGCATCCACAGACCTCTGGGGTAGAGAATTCCAAAGATTCACAACTCAATGAGTGAAGAAATTTTTCCTCATCTCGGTCCTAAATGGCTGACCTCTTATTAACATTAAGGATGGGTTCCTTTGCAGTCAGTTGTCAAGAGCAAATGATACAACAGATCGCCAAGAGACTGCTTTTCTCACTGTAACTTCTTGAGTGCTTGAAATTATTGAAAACTCTTTCAATTTTCAATGTGTCTGCCTAGCCTTCAAAGAACAGCTATGTATAACTGGGCAGCTGCCCTGCAATAGTTAGTTCCCTGTTTCATGATCTCAATTCAGTGCACAGTGGCAACGAGGAGGGGCTCTGTGGAGTTTGTGCCAATGTAACGATTCAGCAGAGAGTCTTCTCAAAGTTGTAGAAAAGAACTGCAAAAGTTTGAGGATCTTTTATTGTTTTCAGAACAGTTTATACATTGAGTAGCTCAAATATTGTACTGCTGGTTTCTTACTGTGCATTTTTGCTTCTGTGTAATTATCTCACTTGCAGATAAATTTGATTGCTGATTTGGCCTGAATGTTATGGTCTGATAGTGCAATATTTACCACCTTTTAGAGTGGACAGGAGAATATGGTGTGTATTCCATGTTGTCTCCAGTGCTTTTTTGTTAATTGATTCTCAGGACGTGGGTATCACTGGCAAGGCCAACATTTATCGCTAATTCCTACCTGCCCTGAGAAGGTAGTGGTGGACCTTGTAAGTTTGATACAACTGAGTGGCTTCCTGGGCAGTTAAGAGTCAACCACGTTGGTACAGAAGTGGATTCACAAATAGGCTAGATTGAGTAAAGGCCGGCAGGTTTCCTTCCCTAAAGGATATTAATGAACCAGTTGGGTTTTTAACGACAATCCGACAGCTTCACGGTCACTTTTACTGATACCAGCTTTTCATTTCTAGATTTAAAAGAAAAACTGAATTCAAATTTTCCAACTGCCAAGGTGAGATTTCAACTCGAGTTCTCTGAATTATTAGGTGTCAGCTGAGGCTCAGTGGGTAGCACTGACCTCTGAGTCAGAGGTTGTGGTTCAAGTCCCACTCCAGAAATTTGGAGCACATCATCCAGACTGACACTTTAGTGCAGTACTGAGGGAGTGCTGCAATATTGGAGGTGCCGTCTTTCAGATGAGATGTTAAACCAAGGCCCCATCTGCCCTCTGAGGTGGACGTAAAAGATCCCAAGGCATTATTTTGAAGAAGAGCAGGAGAGTTCTCCCAGGTGTCCTGGACAACATTTATCCCTCAACCAACATCATTAGAACAGATAATCTGGTCATTATCACCTTGCTGTTTGTGGGACCTTGCTGTGCGCAAATTTGCTGCTGTGTTTCCCTACATTACAACAGTAACTAATCTTCAAAAGTACTTGGAAAGCTTTTTGGGAGGTCTTGAGGTTGTGAAAGGCGCTATGTAAATGCAAATTTTTCTTTAGTCTGATGCCTCTGAATTACTAGTCCAGTAATATAACCACCATGTTACCGTCCCTGCCTAAACTGTGGTAATAGCAGAATTGTTGATCCTGTGGCACATTATTCCATTCACATCATTCATAAGGGTACGTACTTCAGTACATAACTGACATGGGTCTCCTTATTATAACTGCCTTTATGCTGTGAGTACAAAAAGGTGGTGCTGGGGAGAGAGTCCAAATCCAAACAGGAGGAATACCTATTACAAGAAGCACAAAGAAGGAGGCTAGAAGGAATTTCATTTTTTTTGCACAAAAAGGTTTATAAAGATATGAACTTCATTGTCACACGAGTCCTTGGAAGCTGAGTGAATCATAGCATTTAAAAGGGAATTAAATAAATACTTGAAGAAAAAAGATATTAAAGGGGAAAAGCAGGGAGCGTGGGATTAGAGTAAGTAACTCCGATGTGGAGCTCGCAGCTGATGGGCCAGTACGCCCTCCTTCTGTACTGAAATTTCAATGATTCTATCTTTAAGTGTTCTTAATGTGATGTTGTTTAAAATCCCAAAGGGAACAACTGCAGTCTCTTAGTAACAATGACACTACTTCATCACAGGAACTGACTGGAGTGTATTCCTTTCCCTCTAGAATTGATGCTGCGCTTTTCTCACTAGTATTGTTCTCACAGGAATTTCATATGGTCTTTTCTTTCACGGGAAGTACTCTCCTTCATCTCAAATTATTTCCTGCGGAGATTCACCGCCAATTCTGACACTTCACACACACAAACTATATGTAATGCTGTATTTTCCCGAATTTACCACGTTCCGTTTTTTATTTAGCTGTTGGGATTTCTCTGAATTTCCCAGAAATTCACCCCCTTATGCATGATGTGAATGGAATAATGTGCCACAGGATCAACAATTGTGCTATTACCATGGTTTAAGCAGGGACAGTGACACAGTGGAATATTACTGGACTAGCAATCCAGGGGCCTTGGACTAAATTCTTGTTGGAATTTATCCCATTTTCCCTTCTACTAAGAATTTGCCATGACCATCATTTCTCAGAGGGACTCTACATTACTCGTTCATTTCTCACAGGTATTCACAATGCCACTCATGCTCTCATTTTCCCAAGTGTTTCCTGATTATTTATTGGAGACGGTTCATTCTAAAATTCTTGTTTTGTGCACAGATTCATTCTAACTGGCTCTTTTTCAGTTCTCATCCTTGTATTCAAATCCCTCCATGGCCTCGACCCTCCCTATCTCTGTAACCCCCTCCAGCCCTACAACCCTCCGAGAACTCTGTGTTCCTTCAATTCTGGCCTCTTGTGCATCCCCGATTTCCTTTGCTTCACCATTGGCGGCCGTGCCTTCACTTGTCTAGGCCCTAAGCTCTGTAATTCTCTTCCTACACCTCTCCGCCTCTCTACCTCTCTCTCCTCCTTAAAACCTACCTCTTTAACCAAGCTTTGGTCACCTGTCCTGATATCTCCTTATGTGGCTTGGTGTCGAATTTTGTTTGATAACGTTCCTGTGATGTGCCTTGGGACATTTTATGACGTTAAAGGTGCTATATAAATGCAAGCTTTTTTATTGTTGCTGTCTCTGGAAAATTCCTCTCTGACTCCCTCATAATTTTGACCACCTCTACCAGATCTCCTTTTGACCTTCTCTGTTGTAATGATCGAAACCAGTCCAGGAGATCCCATGGACCATGCGTTGGTTATCTATAAATCCACTTACCTTCTATATAATGGAATCTTTTAATTTTTCTCAGCTAAGAACCGGTCCAGCTGCCTCTTGAAGCATGCAGAGAGTATCCCGCATATTCACTGAGATAATCCTATCTCTTTCGTAGGCTTCTTGAGCAAAACTGCAATTATTAAGGAGAAAAAATAACATGAAACTGAAGAAGTCAATGAATAAATATTAACTTTCAAAATACTCAGGCTCACAAATAAATTGGACCTTAAAGGTTTCACATCCCAAAATGTTGTTCATTTTGAAACATCCATGCAGTATAACCACGTTCATGGTCATCCAAATAGTACACAAAGTGGTTCTTCATGTGCAGTTCGATAGACAATGAGATTCCTACTGTGTGTTATGTTTCCCTTCCATTTTAATACTTTAAAAAGTATTTTCTTTGATATGTTAATGCACAAGAGCCCAGTCTTCTATTAGAGGGTTTACTATCGTTGCTGCAACGTGGATTGCACAGCAAAATATACCACTAGTGAATGAATATTTTCATATCCTATGTGGTAAAATGCCATGGGGAGGGTACGAGAGCTTTACAAAGACCATACCAGGGTTGAGAGAATTTAGTTATGAGGAGAGAGGAGAGAAACTTTGGCTCTTTTCATCACAACAGAGAAGATTAAAAGGAGATCTGATAGAGGTGGTCAAAATTATGAGGGGTTTTGATGAGGAAAAACATTATTTCAACTGGTTGATGAGTCATTAACTAGAGAGCATAAATTTAATACCAAAAGATAAAGGGAGAGGTTAAAAGGAGGGAATTTTTAAATTTTTAGGCAGAGAGTTGTTAGGACATGGAATGTCCTAGCAGAAACAGTGAGGGTAGGAGAATCTCTAAAAGCCTTTAACAGGGAAGTGGATAAACATTTGAAAAAGAAAAATTGAAAAGGGGTATTGGGAAAAGCTAGTGGAAAGAGGACTAAGTGGAGAGCTCATTTGGAGAATGGTTATAAAAATTAAGGCCGGGAATTTCCTCGGAAATGCTCCCACTCCGCCGCCGTAAGTTAACCAGAAATGTGGCAGAGACTGTGTTTATGCGCACAAATGAGGTTTCCACCCACTCCCGGCGAATTTACAGAGGTGGAGTGGGAGCAGCTCCCTGGAAATTCCTGGTGCATGCGCGAGTCTGGTGTCATTGCACATTCTTGAGGTCGATGACATCATTGCACATTCTTGAGGTCGATGACATCATTGGACATGCATGAGGTCAATGACATCATTGCACATGTGCGAGATCGATGATATGATTGGACATGCGTAAAGTAAGTGACATCATTGCACATGCGTGAGGTCGATGACATCATTGCACACGTGTGAGGTCGATGACATCATTGCACACGTGTAAGGTCGGTGATATCATTGTGCGCACCTGAGGCCTGTGTCGTCATTGCACATGCAATACAGGCGGCTTTGGCTCATTTGGTAGCACTCTCATCTCTGTATCAAAAGGGTGCGAGTTCAAGTCCTACTCCAGACACATGAACCCATAATTTAGGATGATACTTCAGTGCATTATTGCATACCTGCACTTCGGCCCTGAAATTCCTGGGACTGGCGAGGGCTTAAGTCCTACTTCTGGGGTCCCAGAAAATGGGCTGGTATCCAGGTCTGCCGGGATTCACCCCATTTAGACTGGACCTTCAAATTCCAGTCGGGGGGGGGCATGAGGGGATCTTCCGCCTCACCCACCCACCCCCCCCGTCAAGAGGGCATGGTGGGGGGACTTCCCCAGGAAATTCCTCCCTTTGCACCCTTGAAAAGTCTCAGTAGATCTCATCCTAGTTGAAATCTGCCTTGAGTCCCTTTGAGGCCTTCATGAAGGTCCCAACACTTTAATAGAATGAAGGTAATGGATTATGGAGGAGGCCAAGTTCCTTACCTAGTCTGAGCGGCTCCAGTGGGAGCTGGAGACCTTTAAAGATTTTTTTTCTTCGGCCTATTTTGCCTGAAGTGGATTTAGAAGGAATTCAGATATGCAAATAACCCTGAACCAAGAATTGGGAATGGTTTTCCGGTCTTGGGCAAGGGCGGGCAGGAGCTCTGCTCTGCCGCACTTGTATGGTCGGAGCAAGCCCCCAGGAATTTTACTTTGTTGCTCATTCCTGTCCTCTTGGTGTTGGCCAACAGTGTGAGGAAGTTCCGCTGTTTGTCTTTTTCAGCTCTGATAACGCACATGGATCCAAAACGTTAACCTGTCTTTTGGCTTTTCAGATGCTGATGATCTCTGCTGTGTATTTCTGGCAGTTCTTGTTTTTATCTGTGATTTTGATGTTTGTGGTTTGACATCTATGCTATTTGCCTCAACTACTCCTTATGATAGCGCGTTCCACATTCTTACCACTCTTTGGGTAAAACGTTTTCTCCTGAATTCCCTATTGGATCTATTAGTGACTATCTTATATTTATTACCTCTAGGTTTGGACTCCCCCACAAGTGGAAACATCTCTTCTATCCTATCGAACCCTTTCATAATCTTAAAGACCTCTATTAGGTCACCCCTCAGCCTTCTCTTTTCTAGAGAAAAGAGCCCCAGCTTGTTCAATCTTTCCTGTAAGGTATGTTATAGAGTTTCTTGTCGAGTTTGTGACTATGTCAAACATATTATTATGCTCAGCTTATCTATACCACTCAGAATCTTCGAAGCCTCAAGAAGATCTCTCCTGTGCCCACTGTTCTTCACTGTAAACATTTCTAGTCTGTGACAAGAAGCTGTCAGATCATTGTAAAAATCCCAACTGGTTCATTAACGTCCTTTAGGGAAAGAAAATTCCTATAGGGGAGGACACCTGCTACCCTTACTTGGTCTGGTCTCTATGTGACTCCAGTCCCACATGGATGTAGCTGACTCTTAACTGCGACTCAGCGGTATCAAACTGTTCAAAGAGAAGGCCCACCGCTATCTTCTGAAGACAACCAGGGGTGGGCAATAAATGCCGACCTTGCCAGTGACGCCCACATCCTGAGAACGAACATTAAAAAAAATTCTCAATTGTTAAATCTGCCGTGAAATTTTATTCGTACCAATGCTCTTGTCTCTGCACCCACTGTACGACTCTTGTTGGATCAGGTTCTGTGTTAATGCTTTGCATCAAATCTGGAAATCATTACCAGGAGACTCATTAACCACACTTGGAAGATTCACTAACGGTCCCCCAAGAGGCAATCAAACCCAACATGCCACACACACTTCCTCAGACTGTGAATGTGACAATTATAGACTTATGCCCAGTTACCATACATGTGAACACAAACACACACACACCTACTTTGTGAGACACTGGAGCATTGCATCAAACACGGCCGACGAGAGTGAACTTGTGGGGAGGTTCCAAAGGAGGCAAGAGTCGAAAGAGCAGAGGCCGTTTTTAAAAAATTCATTCGTCATATGTGGGCGTCGCTGGCAAGGCCAATGTTTATTGCCAATCCCTAATTGCCCTTGAGAAGGTGGTGGTGAGCCGCCTTCTTGAAGGACCTTTACAGTACACAGTGTGGAAAGAAATGACAGACAGCAGTCTGTGTGGTGAAGGTGCTCCCACAGTGCTGTTAGGTAGGGAGTTCCAGGAATTTGACCCAGTGATGATGAAGGAACGGAGATATATATGTCCAAGTCGGGATGGTGTGTGACTTGGAGGGGAACGTGCAGGTGGTGTTCCCGTGCGCCTGCTGTCCTGTCCTTCTAGGTGGTAGAGGTCGCGGTTCGGGAGGTGCTGTCAAAGAAGCCTTGGCGAGTTACCGCAGTGTATCCTGTACTTGGAGGAGGTTCCAGAGGTATGAAGGAGCAAAACTGTGGAGCGGCCTCACAAGCAAGGACAAAGAATTTGAATTAGATGTATTGGGGAATGGGGAGACAGTGAAGGTTGGTGAGGAAAAGGGTGATAGGAAAGAGGGTTCCAGTGCAGGATGCAATTTCTTCTTCTTTTCCCACTTGAAGAATAAATGTTATAGGGACAGAGTAGGGAATGTGAAGGGGTTCAAAAGTGCTCTGGTGAAATGTGGGCCATTTGCTCTGATGAAAAAGGAAATGAGACCAGGAAAAGGAAATAAACAGTTGGAATATAAAACAAATAGTTCTGGACCAGGGATGTCCAACCTTTTGGAACTGGGGGCCAGATACTTGTGTGAAAATCTGTGAGTGAGCCACATGATTTGGCAGAAATGCAAGCAAAGATACACGGAAAATTCAAAAGCTCCCACACACAAAGATTGCAACACCCTGAACAAATAAAAGCAGCACCACACACATACAAAAACCGAGCCTTTCCCCAAAACACCATAAAGTAAGATCCTGTACGCAAAATTTCCAAGCCCCGAAAGACAAAAATAAATTCACTCTCATTCCACCGTTCTCACCACTGTCGGTCCCCTCTATGGCCTCGCTCCCTCCCTATCTCTGTAACCTCCTCCAGCCCTACGACCCTCCGAGATCTCTGCGCTCCTCAAATTCTGGCCTCTTGCGCATCCCCGATTTTCATCACTCCACCATGGGCGGCTGTGCATTCAGCGGCCTAGGCCCTAACCTCTTCCCTCCCTAAACTATTCCGCCTCTTTACCTCTCCCTCCTCCTTTTAAGACGCTCCTTAAAACCTACCTCTTTGACCAAGTTTTTGCTCACCTGTCCTAATATCTCCTTATGTGGCTCGGTGTCAAATTTTGTTTGATAATCGCTCCTGTGAAGTGCCTTGGGACGTGTTACTATTGTTAAAGGCGCTATATAAATGCAAGTTGCTGTTGTCTCTCCCAACCCACCCCCCAACCCTCCCTCCCCCACATCCTTCTCTCCTCACCTATTCTCTCTCCCAAAGGATTGGTGGAGGTAGGCCAATCAGGGATCAACTTTATCTGTCCTTTCAGACCCAGGAGATTTAAAGGCCCACAGCTTCACTGTTCATCCAGCCTATGCCTCTTCTCAGATTAAGGGCACGAGGCCGATTTCGACTATAGTTAGTTTCGGCTCCCATTGAAACTAACCGCAGTTGAAACCAGGTTTGCGGCCCTGAAATTCCATCGGAGTTCCTCCATCTCCCGGCAGGACGCCAGTAGAACTCCCATGAAAATGGCGGAAACCGGCAGGGCCCGGGAATTTCAGGGCCTCTATGTTTAGTGTGAGAAGAAGCGCAGGCCGGATTTGGCCCACTGGTTGCCCATTGAGCACCGCCATTCTAGGCCACAGGAGACATCGCAGCGGAGGGACCTAGGGGGGATTGGTCCACCAGCTCACCGAAAGCGAAAAGAGAGCATGAGGCAGCAGTAAGGAAAGCTAACTGGACCTTGCATTGTACGGCCAGAGAGATAGGGGGCCAAACCCAGGTGGTGATGATGGGATTTTAAAACTCTCCTCCGTGTTTTCAAACCTCGCCCCTCCCTATCTCTGTGATCTCCTCCAGCCCTTCAACCCTCCAAGATCTCTGTGTTCCTCCAATTCTGGCCTCTTGCGCATCCCTGATTTTCATCGCTCCACCATTGGCGGCCGTGCCTTCAGCTGCCTAGGTCCTAAGCTCTGGAATTCCCTCCCTAAAACTCCCCGCCTCTCTACTGCTTTCTCCTCCTTTAAGACGCTCCCTAAAACCTACTTCTTTGTCCAAGCTTTTGGTCACTTGTCCTAATATTTCCTTATGTTGTTAAATTTTGTTTGAAAACGCTCCTGTGAAGCGTCTTGGGACGTTTTATTACGTTAAAGGTGCTATATGAGTGCAAATTGTTGTTAGAACATAAGAACATAAGAAAGAAGAGCAGGAGTAGGCCATACGGTCCCTCGAGCCTGCTCCGCCATTCAATAAGATCATGGCTCCACTTTCCTGCCCTATCCCCATATCCCTTGATTCCCTTCGTGTCCAAAAATCTATCAATCTCAGCCTTGAATATACTCAACGACTGAGCATCCACAGCCCTCTGGGGTAGAGAATTCCAAAGATTCACAACGCTCGGAGTGACGAAAGTTTAACTCATCTCGGTCCTATATGGCCGACCCCTTATGTTGAGACTATGACCCCTAGTTCTAGACTCTTCAGATAGGGGAAACAGCCTCTCAGCATCTACCCTGTCAAGCCCTCTAAGAATTTCATATGTTTCAATGAGATCACCTCTCATTTTTCTAAACTCCAAAGAATATAGGTCCATTCTACTCAATCTCTCCTCGTAGGACAACCCTGTCATCCCAGGAATCAATCCAGTGAATCTTCATTGCACCCCTTGCAACAAAGGCTAACATAACATTTGCCTTCCTAATTGCTTGCTGCACCTGCATGTTTACTTTCAGTGATTCGTGTACAAAGACACCCAAATCCCTCTGACTACCAACATTTCTTAGTCTCTCACCTTTTAAAATATATTCTCCTTTCTATTCTTCCTCCCGAAGTGAATAACCTCACATTTTCCCACATTATACAACATCTGCCACCTCCTCGCCCACTCACTTAACCTGTCTATATCCCTTTGCAGCCTCTTTGCTTCCTCCTCACAGCTTACTTTCCCACCTCGCTTAGTATCATCAGCAAACTTGGATACATTACACTCGGTCCCTTCATGTAAGTCATTGATATATATTGTTGTTGATTGTACAAGGCACCTGAGAGGCCACACCTGGAGTACTGAGTACAGTTCTAGTCACCACTCTATCCAGGCAATGGAGGCAGTGCAAAAAGGCATAGCCAAACTGGTACCTCGCTTAAGGCATGTGAGCTATGGGGAAAGGTTGTAAAAGAAAGCTGCACAAACAGTTTTGGTTGGAATACTTTACAGACGGGGTGATGTACACTTTTTTTTATTCGTTCATGGGATGTGAGCATCGCTGGCTAGGCATATGGAGAAATAAGTGCGTGAATGAAGTTGAGGTACAGGTCAGCCATGATCTAATAGAATAATGGCTCATGCTTGAGGGGCTGAATGGCCTACTTCTGTTCTTATGTTCCTTCTTAGCTAAAATCTCGATGATTTTACAGAAGGAATTGCTGATAGGGTTAGATGAAGAGGGGTAGGAGGACACTCGTGTGGAGCATAAACACCGGCAAACACCACTTGGGCCGAATGGCCTGTTTCTGTGCTGTACATTCTAAGTAATTCTATGTAATGTTTGCATCTTTAGATTCCTGTTAACTTATTTTATCTTCCTCTTTTTTAACTTTACTTAATTCTTCCTCTGTTGCTTTGTTCTTCCCCCCCCCCCCCCACCCCGCCTTCTTACGCTAGCCAAACTCCTGTTCCATTTACTTTTCCCTTTTGTGTGTTTCTGTCCCTTTACTCCCTGAGCGCACAGTGCCAGAGAGGTGCTTGCTGCATGAGCATCCGCTTAATTACAAACCATGACCTAACATCCTGAGTCCTTGTTGCTCCTCTCACCTTGACTCCAATCCTTTGAAAAGTCTGGCTGGGCCTCAAGTTGTCAAAGCGTTGCTTAAAAAAAAAATTAAATGTTCTTCGCATGAACGGGGAAAAATAAAATAGTAATTTGCAAAATCTCTGTGTGCCAGTTCAGGCATCAAAACTTTACTATATTCCCTTCGAGTCCATTCTCCCTCATTAGACGCGTCAAGCTGTGGTAAATACAGCTGCTCCAGCTGTGCTGTTTATGGGCTGTAAAGTGAATTTGAGAGGGTGGAGGAGCTGTACGCAGTCCAGTTCAAAGTGTAACGCTTCGAATTAAAAATTCTCATCCTTGTGTTCAAATCCCTCCATGGCCTCGCCCCTCCCTGTCTCTGTAACCCCCCTCCAGCTCTACGACCCTCCGAGATCTCTGCGCCCCTCCAATTCTGCCCTCCTGCGCATCCCCAATTTTCTTCGCTTCACCATTGGCGGCCGTGCCTTCAGCTGCCTAGGCCCTAAGCTCTGGAATTCCCTCCCTAAACCTCTCTTTCTCTCTCTCCTCCTTTAAGACGCTCCTTAAAACCTACCTCTTTGACCAAGCTTTTGGTCACCTGTCCTAATTACTCCTTATGTGGCTCTGTGTCAAATGTTGTCTGATAACACTCCTGTGAAGCGCCTTGGGACGTTTTACTACGTTAAAGGTGCTATATAAATGCAAGTTGCTGTTGTGTGAAAGGTAACGACTTACAACTCCAAGTTATGTGGTCCGTCTGATGTCCCAACTCGTTAAGGTGGTGAGCAGCAGTGCTGTGTAGATCAGGAAGGTCCCTGGTTCGAACCCTAGCCTGTGTCGGGTTAGTTAATCTCATCCTGAGGTGATGGTACAGATGCGACAGGCCTTAATACCCTTGGACCGGGGTGGGGAATTGGCTAGGGTTATTCAGTGGCTTCCCACTGGAGGTGCACGTGTGTGAGGACAGGATTGGGATCGGCTATAGTCCTCAACTCTCAACCCCGGTGCTCAAAAAACCTGCTGACAGACACCGTCAAGGCCCACAAATTGGTCACTTGTTGAGGTGTCGATGGCTGCCCAGCACCTGTGGAACTGTCTCCCAGCAAGGACTCGAATCAGGTCTGCGGTGAGAATTGTAGCAGGAATTAAAACAGCACCTTTCATCACTTCATTGATGTTGCACAGTTGTTCTCTTTTATCGAGTGTGGACGCACATTATTGCTCTCTTCCTGTCATTCTGCAGCTGCCTGTGGAAACTAAGGGATTCACGGTTCCTGTGTAAGTTCTTTCAGTTAATCTATTTTCTGTAGCACAAGCAATGGGAAGTCCATTGTTTTCTCTCAGTCGTTGCTATGAACTGTACGACGCGGAGACTAAATAAACAAGAGGCCATGTGGAATATTCTGCCCTGGGACCAATTTAGTTGTTTCCAACAATTATTCTGGAACAGGAATTTGAGAAGACTTGCTCTCCATTGTCTCCTCGGTGTCACACTGCGCTGTTTCCTAATGGCAGATGCTTTGTTTTCCGTGTAACTGGTGCAGAGGATTCAGAATGATGGTGAGATCCGGACACTGTGTCTACGTCAAGGAAGAAGCAGAAAGACACGTATAGGAAACAGAAGGAAAGAACTGTGAGGGAGATGAACACCTAGAGAAACAAAAGGAAATATAAATTAAGAAAGAAAATAGCTAATTAGAAAGAAATATCTATATAGGTACATAGGAACAGGAGTAGGCCATTCAGCCCCTCGAGCATACCCTGCCATTCAATTGGATCATTGCGAATCTGTACCACAATTCCTTTTCCTGTCTTTTCTCCATATCACTTGATACCCTTATCTAACAAAGATCTACCGCTCTCAGTCTTAAAAACTCAAGTTAACCCAGCGTTTTGGCTTTTTCTACAAACTGATGTGTGAAGAAGTGCTTTCTCCTAAATGGCCTGGCTCTAATTTTAAAATTGTGCCCCCTTGTTATGGATTCACCCACCAGTGGAAATAATTTCACTGTATCTACCTTATCAGACCCCTTTATCGTTTGAAACACCTCGATTAGATCACCCCATCAACCTTTTGAACTCCAAAGCAAGTTTATGCAATCCGTCCTCATAATCTAACCTTTTTAGCCCTGGTATCATTCTGGTGAAGCTGCGCTGTACCCCCTCCAAGGAGAATTTATCCTCTTTGAGGTTCGGTGCCCGAACGCAAAACCCCAGATGGGTCTGACCAAGACTCTGTAGAATTGAAGGATCACTTCCTCACTTTTGAATTCCAACCCCCTTGAGAACAAGATCAACATTCCAATAGCCTTTTTGATTACTCTTTGTACCTGTGCACTAGCTTTTAGTGATGTGTGTACATAGACATCTAATTAGATGTCAATGTACACACATATCTAATATGTGTACATTAGATGTGTACCACCACAGCTCCCAGTCTCTCACCATAAAGAAAATATTCCAATTTTCATTCTTGGATCCAAAATGGATGACCTCACTCTTCCCCACATTGAACTCCGTCTGGAACAGGGGATTGAATAGAGGGCTAAGTGAGAGAGGAACAAGGGGTGGGGAGGATGAATGGGTTGAGTTTGTAGTTTCTTCTCTTCTTTGGCAGTCCCTCAGGGTCGAGGATGACTTGCTTCCACTCTGGGAGGGTGGGTTCTGCGGTGGCTGAATAGGCCAATCCTGGAGCCGCAGACTCTGCCACAGGTGGGGCAGGTAGTGTTTAATAAGGCGGGTGGGTGAGACGCCCTGGATTCTGCGCGCTCTTTCCGCTGCTTACACTTGGCTTCTACATGCTCCACTCAGTGACGCTCGAGGTGATTGGCGCCTTCGCGGATGCTTCTTGTCCAGTTTGGGCGTTCTAGGGCAAGTGATTCCCATGTGTCGGTGGGGATGTTGCAATTTTTAGGGAGGCTTTGAGAGTGCCCTTATAGTATTTCCTCTGCCCTCCTAGTGATTGCCTGCCATTGCAGAGCTCGGAGTAGAGCACTTGTTTAGGGAATCTTGTGTCGGGCATGCGGACAATGTGACCCGCCCATCGCAGCTGGTTGAGCGTGACCAGTGCCTCGATACTGGGGATATTAGCCTGGGAGAGAGCGCTCACGTTGGTACGCCTATCCTGCCAGTGGATTTACAGAATTTTGCGGAGGCAACGTTGGTGATATCTCTCCGGGGATTTGAGGTGTCTGCTGTACATTGTACATGTTTCTGATGTGTACAGGAGGGCGGGGACCACGGCTGCTCTGTAGACCATGAGCTTGGTGCTGGATTTGAGATCTCGGTCTTCGAACACTCTGTTCCTCAGGCGTCCGAAGGCTACACTGGCGCATTGGAGTCGATGTTGAATTTCATCGTTGATGTCTGCTCGTGCCGAGAGGAGGCTCCCGAGGTATGGGAAATGATCCACGCTGTCCAGAGGCTCACTGTGGATCTTGATGGTCGGGGGACAGTGTTGTGTGGCAGGAGGGGGCTGGTAGAGGACCTTTGTTTTCCGAATGTTTAGCCTGAGGCCCATTCTCTCATACGCCTCGGTGAATGCATCGACGATGGTTCGTAGCTCGGCCTCTGAGTGTGCGCACACGCAGGCGTCGTCTGTGTACTGCAGCTCGATGACAGAAGTTGGGGTGGTCTTGGTTCTGGCCTGGAGGTGTCGAAGGTTGGACAGTTTCCCACTTATCCTGTAGGTTAGCTCCACTCCGGCGGGGAGCTTCATGGTGATCGGGTGGAGTGTTGCAGCGAGGAAGCTGGAGAGGAGCGTCGGTGCGATGACGCAGCCCTGCTTGACCCCAGTTTGCACTCTTTTTGGGTCTGTGGTGGATCCGTCGGTGAGGATCACGGCTTGCTTGTCATCGTGGAGCAGGCGGAGAATGGTAACGCATTTCTGCGGGCAGACGAATTTGAGGAGGATGCTCCACAATCCCTCACGGTTGACAGAGTCGAAGGCCTTTGCGAGATCGAAGAAGTGGGTAGTTTAAAGGGCGGGAGACAGAGGTAATGATGGTCTGGTGAGAGAGGAATATATAGTGGAAGCTGAAGGGGTAGGGTACACAATGGGAATGGGGGGGGCGGGGGAGAAGTACAAGTCATTAGGGGAGGGAATGGGAAAGAAGGGCTGAGGCCCGCAATACCCCATCCCAAATGTGGTTGCCAGCTGTTGGTGGAACCTTTCCCTGCCACATCATACCATACCATCTACCAACATCCAACTGAAAGGAAAGAAGAAAAAGACAGCGAGAGAAACAAAAAGAAGAATTAAGGTGAGAGATGTAAAAAAGACGAGAAAGAAAGAGACAGAATCAGAGGAGGAGAGATAGGAAGAAACCGCAATACAAAGACAACAGAGACAGGTCAGAGAGAGAGAAACCATATTCTCCACCTTATTCTGTGCAACGTCATGGGAGATCAACTAGTAATATATTAAAAAATCTTATGTCTGTGCATACTTTCTGTCAACTTTATCCATTATAAATTCCCATGTCCACGTTTATAATGGAAAATGCCAATATAAACTTGTCAGGCTGTAATTACACCTTTCCACCAATACTGACCCTTCAGCACCACCACTGGCAGGAGGGTGTAATTACAGTGTGAGAAGTTTACATAGGCAGTTTCCATTATAAATGTGAACATAGGAATTTATAATAGAAATATAAAGATGAGGACAGAATGTATGACTTTAAAATAGGGACTAAATTACGTCCTATTATCCCTTGCTCTCTAACCCCACTTCACCTGAGGTGTACAGTAGCTTTTGACTCCCTTCGTGCAGCACCTTGGGATGTCGACTGGTGACAAAGAAGGACAAGGAAGATGGGAAGAAACAAGACAAAATTTAAGTATTTGACCTTAAAAATGAATAAAGTTAATTCAGAAAATACAGACCAAAGAAACACAGGTTGAAATCATACTAGAGCTAGAATTTTCTCTCAAAATAACGGTGAGGATAATGACACTCACCATTATTCGTGCATAAATGGTACAGGAGATTTAGGCGAGAAGCAGATGGACGGTTAAATGCGAATATCCAAAAGTTGCTGTCCGAGATGTGCAGCTCCACTGTTGGCTTTGCGAAAATGGCATCTCGCTGCTTGCCTCACCATTGAAATGCATTGAATGTCATGAAGTTGCTGTATTTGCGCAGCAGATAGGAACTAAACCTGCTGCAAATATTTAGGGGTTAGTAGCGTCAGTACTCTTTTAACCACGTGATAATTGTTAATTACTGTCTATCAGCCTCTCTGGCACTGAAAATTAATTATTATAAGTGTGGAGTGTGGAGTTTGTAAGAATTCTGGGAATTCCACCTTTTCCCTGAGTATGTAAAACTTTGGCCATTGACCGAAATCCTAAGATGGAAGGATAGGTGAGAGGTCACCAGACGAATCAACAACAAACACAGTGGAATGTGGGAAAAAAAAAACAAGGTTGAATTAAACAGCCACCACCCAGTGAATCACACCTCCAGACATGGTGGGGCCGTGTCTTTGTTTTAAAGCAAAACCGATCAACACCTAGGACGTTGGATATAAAAGGAGCCCTGTATAGCAGGTGATCAACAATCGGAATGAATTCGTAGAACAATGGCCCATCGAGAGAAGGAATTGCAACATGATGAGAGACCATCAAAAGCCATCAAGGACTCTTAAGGACTTTGTAAGAACTGTTTAAACAGAAAGGAAGTGCCTCATTTAGCGACGAAGACTATTGTAAGAGAGGGGTATATAAGTGGAAGCTCGAAACCCTCTCTCTTTTGGTTTGCTCTCTTGTTTTGCTCTCTTGCTTTTGGTCTCTGGTTCTTGCTCTCTTGCTTCTTATCTCTTTTCCATCTCTCTCTCTCTTCCTCTTAGTTCCTGCTCTTCTTCTTTCCTTTTTTATTTCACCCACCAGGGAGGAGTGTAGCTTCCAGCGAAACCAATGAACCCTACATGAGAGAACAGGTCAGCCAGACCTGCAAGTGCAAAGGATTGGTGAGCCTCAACCACACATGTGTGAGTGTGTGATAGGTGTCTCCAGGGTCCCCACCAACCTCTTAGTTTAGCGGGATAAAGTACTGTAGTGGGTGTGTGTAGCTCAATGTACTGTGTAGGACCGTTTTATCGTTATTTTCTTCGTGTTGATGGTATAATAAAACCAACATTCCAATTTAATTCAAACACTGAGTTTGTGTGTTCTCTGTGCTATTCGGCTACATGATCCATCACCGGGTGCGTTAGCATAAGTCCCGTTTTCCTGAATCCCCGATCCATGAGGTATAAGTGTTCCTTGGCTAGACCGGGGACCAGATATCTGCACCGACCAATAGGGTGAGAACAACCCCAAAACACCCGACAAGTTTAATTCCTTTAGGTTTCGAATTTTTGGGGGAGATTTTAAAAATGTCAAATTTTAAATTTAAATTTCTTTTTCTTACTTTTCCTTTCTGTCTCTTTTTTCTCTCTTCCTTAATCCAATCTTTCTTTTCCTCTCTTTATTTCTCTTTCTCTACCTGATTTGACATTGAATTCACCCTCTCTAATTTACACCCTCCTTCTCAGTCCTTGCGCTGTTTATTTTCCAATCCTTCAGTCTCATGGGTTTAAGGAGATACCCTGTTGCTTGTCCTGTTCCCTCAGGTCCCAGATGCCCTGTTCCCCTCGCTGACCCGTTATCAGCTCGCGCTCTCAGCAACTTTGTGGGCAAAAATAGTTTTGAGCTGAAGGGTGCAGGAGCAAGTCTCACTAACGGCAGACGCTGTTACATGCCCTGCTACAGCAAAATCTGGCCCCATACTGTTCAAGTTTCGTAACGAATGTTTTAAAGCCTGTGAATGAAATCTGTTTCTGCTAATAATGAAAGGGTTATTACATGTGTTTAAAATGGGATAATATTAAAGATATGGACAAAAGGATCTCATACAAACATTCCTTCCTAATATCGAACAGCATGATTTCAACCTACCAGGGACTTGTGACCCTATTGTCTAATTTTCCCCTTATGTTGTGAATGTTCAGTTCCCTGTGCATATTAATGGACAATTGTAAACAATTTTACAACACCAAGTTATAGTCCAGCAATTTTATTTTAAATTCACAAGCTTTTGGAGGCTTCCTCCTTCGTCAGGTGAACGATGTGAAAATGGACATATTAATGGACAGCATGTTTATGTGCAACAAAATTACTACTTTCCCCACATAAAATAGAATCAGAAGCGAGACTGATAGTCGGACGGGAGGTGGGAACAGAATCAACTAAGGGATGGGCATCATTATATAAAAAGCATGGGAGTTCAAATTATCCACAGTTCCACCTTTCCCTCCTGCCTTAATTGCTATCAACTTGATCTTCTGATGGGCTCTGGTGGCTTGGACTCACAGTCGCTTCCAGCTGTCATAAGTGAGTCTCCCAGCGGCCGTCAATGTGGAGATGTAAAGAGAGCCATATTCAAAAAAATTACTTTTAAAATTTGAAAGCTGAGGTATCTTTGGGATTAATTAGTTCTTATAGATCTTATAGGTCGAAATTAGTTCATCTTCAGCTTTCTCCTTGAAAAAAAAAAGCACCTTATTTTATTTTTGCATACTTTAGTCACACAAAAAAACAAAAGGGACGTTTAAGCAGTACCTCAAAATAGAATGAAAGAGGTGCCGTCTTTCGGATGAGGTCCCGCGAAACTGAGGCACAATTTGCCCGATTCGGGTAGATGTAAAAGATCCCATGGCACTACTCGAAGAAAAGCGGGAGAGTTCGCCCCGTTGTCCCAGGCCAATACTTATCCCTCAACCAACATCACTAAAACAGATCATTTGGTCATTTATCTTATTGCTCTTTGTGGGAGCTTGCTGTGCGCAAATTGGCTGCTGCGTTTCCTACCTTACAACAGTGACTGCACTTCAAAGTGCTTCATTGGCTGCAAAGCATTTTGTGCTGTCCTGAAGTTGTGAAAGGCGCTATACAAATGCAAGTTCTTTCCTTTTTTTTAAGCACACAAGTCCAATGGAACATCCCAGATAAATTAGGAGATCCTATAAAAAGCAGAAGAGTACATTCGGAGCAGGTATGTCCAAGATACGACCTGCAAGCCAAATGCAGCCTGCGAGCTTCTCTGATCCGACTCGCGAAGCCCCAGCTGGTGAATCCCCTCTTCTTTGTGTTTGTGAAACGACGGTAACTCCGTAGCGTTGCAAGTTTGCTAAGGACGACCCAAGGTTTATTTTCCTTTTCACGGCCTTTCTATATCGCCGACTCTGGAATTTGTAGCAGTCGATTCTGTCCGGTATACACGTGAGTTATATATTTATTTTTTCTCTTGGGAAGGGTATTTTAAGTTGTACGTCTTTGAAGCTCACGTGTTGGCCCATAGCTACTTTTAAATAAAATTATTCAAAGAAGTGTTGCTTCCACTTCTCCCATTCTTTCCCCGAGTTTTAGGTCTTTCCACGAGAGGACCCAACAGCAATGATCAGAGGAGCCCAGCTGAGCCTCTTTGCCCTTCCAGGCACAGGGATTGGTGCAGAAGGCCTGGTGGCTACTTTTTTCAGAGAGGCAGGCGGAAGGCCACTGCTGGTGTTCACTCGTGCTAGCAGAGGTGGCTGCAGATCTACCAGTTTCTCTGAACAAATCCCTGCCATGGTCGGACCTGTTCTGGGGGGGGGGGGGGGGAGGGGAGGGGCTTGAGGAGTTGGGGGGGAAGCAAATCAAGGGTAGGATATGAACATACGAAAAACGGTGGAGAGGGAAAGACAAAGTGGCCCATCCAGTCTGTCCTATAGAGTAATGATGCCTTATGCTTCACGATTAGGGCATTTCCCTACCCATCCGAGTCTATGTAATCTCCTGAGAGAGGCAAAAGACCAGATAAAAGCCCAAGGACAGTTAGGGAAAAGAAGCTGAAAAATTCCTCTCCGGCCCCACCAAGACAATCAAAACTTGTCCAGGAAACCATATTAATTATGATTTATGTTACTTAGTACCCACGTCTTGTATGTCAAGATCTCTGCCCCAGTCAAGAACCGGTCCAAATTTCTTCTGAATTTATACAGTAAATCAGCACGGGCCAGCAACTTGATCCATAGGTCCTACTATTCTCTGAGAATAGCAGAACCTTCTAACATCTAACTTAGTTCTACCCTTGTGTAACTCATAAGCATGACCCTTGGTTCTCCCCAACCTATCTAATTGAAATCATTTGTCAGCGTGGTCACAATCTACTCCCTTCATTATTTTAAATGCCTCAATCAAATTGCCGAAGAGTCTGCATTTCCCGAAAGTATATAGACCCTGCTTGATATATCTACCTGGGTAACTAAAATGTTTTAAGATGGGAATACATCTCTGAACCTTAATATCACCCACCATGTGAGGGGACCAAAACTGGACACAGTATTCTAAATGAGGCCTCACTAAGGCCTTGTACAAGGACAAAATGGTATGTTTTGAACTACATATTCCTGTGGATGCAGCCCCGTACTCTATTTTCTTTAGATATTGTTTCACTGCATTGGTTGTGAACCTTTAGAGAGTTATGAATTATGACACCCAGGACATTTATTTTCAATGCTGACTTCAGTTCTGTTCCCTGTAGAGTGTATTTATGTTTAGCATTAGTCCTGCCCATGTGCATCACACGTTGCCTTGTCTAAATGGAATACCATTTGCCAAACGTGGGCCCATTCCTCCACCATCTGCTTACAGTAGTCTGGTCTCCACTACAGTCTTAACACTTGCATTTATCTTGGTATCATCCGCAACCTTGCGCATCACTTGCCCAAAACTTACATCTAGGTCATTAATAAAGATAGTAGACAGCAAAGGGCCCTTATACCCGATCCCTGTGGGACACCACTGGTAACTGGTCTCCCATGCGGATCCACGGCCATTGACAAGAACTTTCTGGCTGCATATAGTGACACCACTGTTCCCGGCCAGAATGAGATGATGGGGTAATTCCCCCGTCAATCACGCCTGGAGACCACACTGCTGTAGGTGACTGGGATTGATTTTATGAACATAATTTGTATTATATAACTATCTTCCACTCACGGTATTTTGCTGGAGAAATCACCCTGCTTTTATCTGGAGAGGTTGCTGTAGTTTCAGTCATGAGTGCTGTTTGCTGCAGTTTGTAGAGACTCTTTTTAAACAGTCTCTGTAAATATACTTTGTTGGTGTAAAATAAACTGTTTTCCGTAGGTTGTGCCCCGCCTAAGTGCAACCCAATGGCTGACATAGGATAAGAAGTCGGCCATTCAGCCCCTTGAGCCTGATCCACCATTCAATTAGATCATGGCTGATCTGTATCTTAACTCCGTCCACCTGTCTTGGTTTCATAACCCTGACACTGGTGCTAATAGACACTCTATTCTGCTTATGGACATGTAGCCGATTCTTAATCCATTTTATATCTTCCCATTAATTTTACAAGATTATATCTTGTAGAGATAATGACCTGGATCCAGAGATTGCAGGCAGGCTCGAATCATTATAGGCAAGAGTGCTGTCTGGGTGAGCTCCATCTGCGTGTTACACTGGTACGGGGAGGTCAGAAAGGTCAGCCCCATGTGGTTTTCTCCCCCCCACCGAATGGTGGAACTAAGATGGGCTAAATGGGTCGCCTCAGCAGTGTCTTAAAAGACCCTTTCACACTTGTACTGTATGGGAAACAGAAAAATTCAATAACAAAAGAAGATGTGGAGGAGGAATTTTTTATGAAAAACATTTTAAACCCAGTCGCAAATAAAAGGAAAACTATAAAAGGATTTATCAAACTACAAAAACCACAATTTCTCCAGCAAATCAGAAAAATGTAATGGAAAAAAAGGAAAGCTATCTGCACATCTATTGCAAATACATAAACTTCACAACCTAATTTGAAAATGTCATGGCGACATGAAACTAGGAATAAAGTAGAACACTGCGAGCTAAGTAAAATAGAAGATCTAAGGTTATCTAAGGAGCCTAACAACACAACCATCTCATAATCAAACAAAATACATCAAGCTTTTCGATCCTATTTACATAGTTTTATACACATCAGAATGCTTGCCAACTCCCTGCCGTGGCTTTTATTTTTCAGTTACTTCTCCGCAGAATATAAATGATCTGAGATCAGCCAGTTCTCCTTACAGATGTTAAACAAGCTCTCCAGACTCCATCTGGGGATTGATCAGAGGATTAAATCGTATTCCTGTTGGTTTTTACGCGGCTCCGTGTCCTCCCTATAGGGGTTTAATTGCCTAACGACTTGGTGCTAAACTCCCACTTGCGCTACTTTCCTGCAGTCGAGTCCATTTATTTCAGGTGGGTTTATGACAGCGTTCAAATAGCGCAGGCGGGAGCTTCACGCCCGCACTCTTACCAGTGTACTGTAGGTAGCAAACGGAAGGCTCGAGAGTCAAGTGAGAGGGCACACTGCCTCCCTCAACTATCAGAGCCAAAACAGTCACTCAACTACCTATTCGTACACACGGATGGAATGAAAGTCTCTTCTGCCTACTGCTGTGGGGTACCACGTGAGTTAAGTTTGGGCATACTCAATCAGTTCCTAGTGAGCATGGGCACAGAACTGTCCCTAATTTAGTATGAATTGGCACTTCTACTCGGAGAGGCCACAACAGCAACTTGCATTTATATGACGCCTTTAACGTAGCAAGACGTCCTAAGGCACTCAACAGGAGTGTGAGCAGACAGAAATTGATAACGAGACAAAGAAGGAGACATTAGGACAGGTTTCCAAAAACTTGATCAAAAGACGTAGGTTTTAAGGATCGTATTAAAGGAGGAGAGAGAGGTTGGAGAGGCGGAGAGGTTTAAGGAGGGAATTCCAGAGTTAGGCCCTCAATGGCTGAATACATGGCCATCAAAGGTGGGACAAAGGAAGTGGGGGAAGTGAGGCCAGAGTTGGAGGAACGCAGAGTTCTCAGAGGGTTGTAGGGCCGGAGGAGGTTACAGAGATAGGGAGGGGCGAGGCCATGGAGGGATTTGAACCCAAGATTGAGAATTTTAAAATTGAGGTATTGGTGGACCGGGAGCCAATGTAAGTTAATGAGGGCAGGGCTTGGGGTGAGCAGAGTTTTGGATGAGGATGGCAAAAATGTCTTCAACAATAAGGTAAGGTTGGGACCGAGGCAGAGTGGACGGAGCTTTACACTGCGTCTGGCTGTGCTGTATCTGACCTGGGAGTGCTTGATGCTGACACAGAGTGCTTGAAATGGGATCAGTTCCATTTCCCAGCACTGACGTTACTGACGTGATGAGCAGAAAGATTTTTTTAAAAAGGCAAATAGCCGCTAATGTGTGCAGCTTGGGGAAGGGTACAAAGTGGCTGTTTCCTGGAACCATTCCACGTTGGTCATGTAATAACCCAATGCCGCCCTGAAACATGCTTTCAAAAGAGCTCACTTCCAAGTGGAGCAGTATCAAGATCTGCCAGCACCTTGACCAAACGGAAAAGTTCGCAGAAGGGTTAAAACAATATAACCACCTTCACTTCACTTCAAATGTCAGGTAACAGAGTTTAAGGCATTGCAAAACTACCGGTTCAGACTGGCACCTGCTCAGAGCAACCTGGAGCAGACAGCGCTGAGTTATACCGCTAGCTGCATATTAGCCTTTGAGCAGGGAAAGGTGGTTAGGTTGGAGCAGTTGGCCCTCTGCTAATGTTAGAGCAATTGACAATGAAGCTCTCCAGTTGGGCTCCTCTGATGGCCAAAAGAATAGCTGAGCCTTGCAGAGTGGTTAGCTGAGGTTAACCCAAGTGGAAGTAACGATACTGACCCCTGAGTCAGAGGGAGAATAGATCAGCTAAGGTTCCAACCCCTGATTGTTCCGCTTCAACCCGTGGGAGGTTACAGAGATGGGAGGGGCGAGGCCATGGAAGGATTTGAACACAAGATTGAGAATTTTAAAATTGAGGCGTTGGTGGACCGGGAGCTGAGAAGGCTTGACAGGGTAGATGCTGAGAGATTGTTTCCCCTGGCTGGCGAATCTAGAACTAGGAGGCATAGTCTCAGGATAAGGTGGCGGCCATGTAAGACCGAGATGAGGAGGAATTTCTTCACTCAGAGGGTTGTGAATCTTTGGAATTCTCTACCCCAGAGGGCTGTGAATGCTCAGTCGTTGAATATATTCAAGGATGAGATTGATAGATTTTTGGACCCTAGGGGAATCAAGGGATATGGGGATCGGGCGGGAAAGTGGAGTTGAGGCCAAAGATCAGCTATCATCTTATTGAATGGCGGAACACGCTCGAGAGGCCATATGACCTACACCTGCTCCGCTTTCTTATGTTCTTATGAAGTTATGTGGGTGTCAGGCGAGAACAGAATTGGGCTTCAGCTGTGAAACCCATCCACAGTTGAATAGCCCGCCAAGGTTTACTGTCAGTGCCCACTCTCGGAACATTGTCACTTAAGCCAAGTGCCGTCGAGTGACCAGCCTGTGGAACCCTATCCCAGCAAAGAGTCAATGTCTTTGGGAGAGGAATGGAAGAGCACAAAAAAAAATTGTCAGGAAGAAGCTGATCAAAAAAAAGTAAAAAGTATCTTGGGCCATCCAGAGGTGAGGTGAGAGTGACTGCCCTTTACATCAAGGCAGCATTTGACTGAGTGTGGCACCAAGGAGCCTGAGTAAAGCTGAAGTCAATGGGGATCAGGGGGCAAACTCTCCAATGACTGGAGTCATACCTGGCACAAAGCAAGATGGTTATGGTTGTTGGAGGCCAATTATCTCAGCCCCAGAACGTCGCTGCAGGAGTTCCTCAGGGCAGCGTCCTAGGCCCAACAATCTTCAGCTGCCTAACTGCACAGTGGGAGTACCTTCACCACATGGATTGAGTGGTACATGAATAAGTCTCACCACCATTGAGTCAAAAGTCAAAATGCTGGTCTTGCTAGGGACACCCACATCCCATAATGTCTAACAAAAAAGCATGGGAAATTTTTAAGCGTCCCTTTCACAATGGTTGCCATTTTCCTGTGTCCGCTTTTCCATCGGCTCTTATTTAGTTCGGACCGGTGTAGAGCAGTGTCCGTACGCTGGCTCCCCTCACGTTCACGCCGCTAAATACCGTCTCCCTCATCCCCACAGCGGAATCGTAGGCCGCACAATTCTGCTGTCAGGAGGAAGGAGCTGCATTTCACTCAAGACAGGAAGCCATTCCACGGACGTCTCTGTCTAGTGATTCGACCTAAACGCGTGCCTCGTAACGCACATGGAGCGGAAGAAACGTACGAGAATTACAGGAGACAGTTTGCATCAGTGCAAAACTCCGAGTCGGCACAGACTGTCCTGTTAAGTAAAAAGATGGATCACTCCAGACTTGCTTTGAAGCACCTTTCTACAAATGAAGCATGTTAATATTTTTACAGGTTTGATGGACTAGAACCAGGTGCCTTCCAGAAACGGGAAATTCAGACGATGCTTTTATCTATCATCACATTGGAGCACATCAATGTGAATCTTGACAGGTCATGAGATTAATATAGAAATGAGATTCTAATAAGTTAGTAAAAATGTGTGTAGAGATTCAGCATAACTACCAACACATCAAAGAGTTGGGTGAGAGCTTGCAATGAATCTCCAGACATTGGCTTCACATTCCCTAATTAACTGAGCTGTGGCAGAGACGGTAAATTTGACCAAAGGAGAAAATTCAGTTTGAATGAAAATTATTCAAATTTAACTTGCTGCGTTCTGATGGTATCGTGGCCCAGATTTTGCTGTCAAAATAACGGTAAGCCTAATGGCGCTCAACGTTATTTATGCACAAATGGTTCAGCAACTTCAGACCAGGGGCAGATGCACGGTTAAACTCAAACATCCAAAAGTTGCTGTCCGAGTTGTGCTGCTCCACTGTTAGCTTCTCGAAAATGGCATCTCGCTGCCTGCCTCATAGTTGAAATACATTGAATGGCATGAAACTGCTGCATTTGCACAGTAGATATGAACTAAACCCGCCACAGAAAGTTAAGTCTTGTCCATTCCAGCCTAAGTACTCTTTCAATTAAGTCACAAATGTTAATTATTGCCAATCAACCTCTCTGGCACTGAAAATTAACTATTACAAGTGAATCAGCTGCTAAGATTCTAGACTTGGGTAAGGCCGACTTCAATGGGATGAGACAGAGACTGTCCACAGTAAACTGGGCAAATCTGTTAATGGGTAAAACGATTGATGATCAGTAGGAAATGTTAAAAGAAACATTTAACGAGATACAGAACCGGTTTATACCCCTGAGGGGCAAGAACTCTACTTGCCAAAAGAAACAGCCATGGACAATGTAAGAGGGAAGGGACAGTATAAGACAAAAGGAAAGGGCATACAAAAAGGCAAAAAATGGCACAGATCCTGGCGAATGGGAAAGATACAAAGATCAACAAAGGGTCACAAAACAGATAGTAAGAGCTACTAAAAGAGAGTATGAAAAGAAACTTGCAAGGGATATCAAAACCAATACGAAGAACTTTTATAGTTATATTAGGAAAAAGAGTGTGGTCAGGAGCAGTGTTGGCCCCTTAAAAACTGAAAGTGGGAATATTGTCATTGACAATGGGGAAATGGCGGACATGGTGAATAATTACTTTGCGTCAGTATTTACAGTAGAAAAAGAGGATAGCATGCTGGAAATCCCAAGAAAATTAATATTGAATCGGGGACAGGGACTCGATAAAATTAACATAAGTAAAGCAACAGTAATGAAGAAAATAATAGCACTCAAGAGTGACAAATCCCCAGGACCAGATGGTTTCCATCCCAGGGTTTTAAAGGAAGTAGGTGAGCACATTGCAGATGCCCTAACTATAATCTTTCAAAGTTCTCTAGATTCAGGAACTGTCCCTCTGGATTGGAAAATTGCACGTCACTCCGCTTTTTAAGAAAGGAGAGAGAGGGAAACTGGGGAATTATAGATCAGTTGGCCTAATATCTGTTGTGGGAAAATGCTGGAGTCTATAATTAAGGACAGGTTGACTGAACACCTCGAGAATTTTCAGTTAATCAGGGAGAGCCAGCATGGATTTGTGAAAGGTAGGTCGTGCCTGACAAACCTGATTGAATTTTTTGAAGAGTTGACTAAAGTAGTGGACAGGGGAACGTCAATGGATGTTATTTATGTGGACTTCCTGAAGGCATTTGATAAGGTCCCACAAAAGAGACTGTTAGCTAAGTTAGAAGCCCATGGAATCGAGGGAAAAGTACGGACTTGGTTAGGAAATTGGCTGAGCGAAAGGCGACAGAGAGCAGGGATAATGGGAAGGTACTCACATTGGCAGGATGTGACTAGTGGAGTCCCGCAGGGAACTGTCTTGGGGCCTCAATTATTCACAATATTTATTAACGACTTAGATGAAGGCATAGAAAGTCTCATATCTAAGTTTGCTGATGGCACAAAGATTGGTAGCATTGTAAGTAGTGTAGATGAAAACATAAAATTACAAAGGGATATTGATAGATTAGGTCAATGGGCAAAACTGTGGCAGATGGAATTCAATGTAGACAAATGTGAGGTCATCCACTTTGGATCAAAAAAGGATAGAACAGGGTACTTTCTAAATGGTAAAAAGTTAAAAACAGTGGATGTCCAAAGGGACTTAAGGATTCAGGTACATAGATCATTGAAGTGTCACGAACAGGTGCAGAAAATAATCAATAAGGCCAATGGAATGCTGGCCTTTATATCTAGAGGACTGGAGTACAAGGGGGCAGAAGTTATGCTGCAGCTATACAAAACCCTGGTTAGACCGCACCTGGAGTACTGTGAGCAGTTCTGGGCACCGCACCTTCGGAAGGACATATTGGCCTTGGTGGGAGTGCAGCGTAGGTTTACTAGAATGATACCCGGACTTCAAGGATTAAGTTATGAGGAGAAATTACACAAATTGGGGTTGTATTCTCCAGAGTTTCGAAGGTTAAGGGGTGATCTGATCGAAGTTTATAAGATATTAAGGGGAACGGATAGGGTGGATGGAGAGAAACTATTTCCACTGGTTGGGGATTCTAGGAGTAGGGGGCACAGTCTAAAAATTAGAACCAGACCTTTCAGGAGTGAGATTAGAAAACATTTCTACACACAAAGGGTGGTAGAAGCTTGGAACTCTCTTCCGCAAACGGCAATTGATACAAGCTCAATTGCTAAATTTAAATGTGAGATGGATAGCTTTTTGGCAACCAAAGGTATTAAGGGATATGGGCCAAAGGCAGGTATATGGAGTTAGATCACAGATCAGCCATGATCTTCTCAAATGGTGGAGCAGGCACGAAGGGCTGAATGGCCTACTCCTGTTCCTATATTCCTATGTTCCTATGTGGAGTCTCATTCCTTCAGGTTTTAATTGTTGTTGGAGATTTTAAAAATGTAAAATTTAAAATTTTTATGTTCTGTTTTTACTTCTCTTTTCTGTCTTTTTTTTTCTCTCTCTCTTAATTCAATCTTTCTTTCCCTCATTTTTATTTCTCTTTCTGTCCCTGATTTGACATTGAATTCACCCTCTCTAATTTACACCCTCCTTCTCAGTCCTTGCGCTGTTAATCAATGAGATTGAAGGATTAGGAAATGAAGGAGATACCCTGTTTCTTGCCCTGTTCACTCAGGTCCCAGATGCCCTGTTCCCCTCGCTGCCCCGTTATCAGTTCACACTCTCAGCAAATTGCCATGCAAAAAATTTTAAAACCTAAATGTGCAAGGGCAAGTCTAACTAACGGTAGACACCGCAAAATCTTGGCCCATGCCTTTGCCTTATCACCTCTTCTGTTCTGGCCTACCTTTCTAAATCCCAATGAATTGCTTTTGAAGTGTGGCCACTGTGGTAATGCAGGAAACGCGGCACCCAATTTACACACAGCAAGATTCCACAAGCAGCAATGAGATAAATGACCTGATAATCTTTTTCAATTATGTTGGTCGAGGGATAAATGTTGGGCAGGACACCAGGAGAATTGCCTGCTCTTCTTCAAATAAAGCCTTGAGATCTTTTACATCCAGCTGAGAGGACGAGTTTAACGTCTCATCCGAAAGGTGACACCTCTGATGGTGCAGCACTTCCTCGGTACTGCACTTGAGTGTCAGCCGAGATTATGTACTCCTGGATCCTGTATCCCACATCCTTCAGACTCAGAGGTGATATTGCTACCACCGAGCCATGGCTGACACCTAAAGACCCTCCTTAAAACCCACCTCTTTGACTAAATTTTTGGTCAGCCCTCCTAATATTTCCTTCTTTGGCTCGGTGTCCATTTTTAAGTGATTACGCCTCTGTGAAGCCACTTGGGACGTTTGTCTACATTAAAGGCGCTATATAAATGCAAGTTGTTGCTGCAAAGACAGTTATATCCAACTTGGCAATTTTACTCTACTTATCTTCTCACTATATAGAATCAACAACAACTTGCATTTATATAGCACCCTTAATGTAGAAAAACATTCCAAAGGGCTTTGCAGAGGTGTGATCAGAAGTAAATGGAGCACTGAGCCAAAGAAGGAGTACTGATGAGGCGTTTGGTCAAACAGCTGGGTTTTAAGCAGGGTCTGAAAGGAGGAGAGGCGGAGGGGTTTCGGGACGGAATTCCAGAGTATAGGGCCTAGTCAGCCCATTTTGCCCTAATGACATTGACCAGTTTCACCCCCAATATTCTAACTGCGATCTAACCAATGATTTGTATGTCGCTTTTCAATCAACGCCCCTATTTATAAAGCCTAGGGTCCCATGCACTTTATTTTTTACAGCTTTAACAACTTATCCTTCCATGTTTAAAGATTTATGCACCTGAAACCTTTAGTCCCATCTCCCTCCAGAAACACACAGGATACATAGGAACAGGAGTAGGCCATTCAGCCCCTCGAGCCTGTTCCGTCATTCAATGAGATCATGGCTGATCTGTATCTTAACTCCATCCACCCGCCTTGGTTTCATATCCCTTAATACCCTTGGCTAGCCAAAATCTATTGATCTCAGATTTAAAATTATTAATTGAGCTAGTATCTACTCCTTTTTGTGGGAGAGAGTTCCACACGTCTACCACCCTTTGTGTTAAGAATTATTTCCTAACTTCTCTCCTGAATGGCCTGGCTCTGATTTTAAGGTTATGTCCCCTTGTCCTAGACTCCCCCACCAGTGGAAAAAGTTTCTCTCTATCTACCATATCAATTCCTTTCAAAATCCTAAAAACCTCAATCAAATCAGCCCTTAACCTTCTATATTCCAGAGTATACAAGCATAGTTTATGTAATCTCTCCTCATAATTTAACCCTTGATTGTTCCTTGAACCCTGTCCGCTTCAGTGTCTTTCCCTGCTAACTTATTCCACAATTCTATTGTTCTTTGGGTGAAAACTTTCACCTGACTTCCTTTCACCCTCTTTACTTGTATCATTTTTAACTTGTGTCCTGCCTTGGAATTTGGACCCTACACCACGGTCAACAATTTGCCTGGATCAACGTTGTCAATCCCCCCTTCATTATCCTGAAAACTTCAATCAGGTCACCTCAAAGTCTACTCTTTATGATTGAAAAACGGTTTACATGTTGGTGCGGTGGCTGCTTGCTTTTTTTTAAAACAGCATTTATAGGAACGTATAATGAGTCTTGATATAATTGTTCATATTGATGGAGCAGATTTGCATACTTCGAGATCAGTTAACTGTTCCTCATAACTTAAGCTCCTGATTGCCAGAATCATCTTCAATGCTTGCCTCTGTATCCTGTCAGGAGCAATAATATCCTTCCTATGATTAATAGGAAGAGACCATAATGTAATTTCAAAGGTAATTGGGATATATTTGAAATGGAAGAATATGAAGTATACATGCAGGGAAAGGGCAGGGAAATGGAATGATATTAGACAGCTAGAGCTAGCACTGGCATCGGCGATAGGTTGAATGGCCTCTTTCTGTGCTGTAATTTATCTAATGTATAATTAGAAGTGCATACAGTGCTCCAGATGGGGTCTGACTAACATTTTATACAGCAACGATATACAATCAAAAACATTAAAGCAAGTAAATGTGCACAACATTATTAAACCATGGAACTTTGCCATATCTACGATGAAAGCCTCTTGACCAATGGAATGAATGTGTCTCAAATAAAAACAGAAAATGGTGGAAACACTCAGCAGGTCTGGCAGCACCTGTGGAGGGAGAAAGAGCGTTAATGTTTCAGATCGATGACTTTTAATCAGAACTGGAAGAAGTTAGAGGTTTAATAGTTTATAAGCAAGTACAGAGCCAGGGAAAGGGGTGGGGGTTGGCGGGGGGTGGGGGGGATGCGGGAGAAAGAGCAAAAGGGAAGGTCTACGATAGGGTGGAGGGCAGGAGTGATCAAATGACAAAAGGGATAATGGTGCATGGCAAAGCAAATTAATGGGACAATTAACAAAACCCAAAAGGTGGGTCCAGAGGAGGTGTAAATGGCAACAGCAGAACCATTACCAGCACCTGCTGTCCGAAAGAATGGGAGCAGTGATTATGATCTGAAGGTATTGAACTCAATGTTGAGGCCAGAGATTGTAAAGTGCCTAATCGAAAGATGAGGTGCTGTTCCTCGAGCTTCCGTTGAGCTTCATCAGAACAGTGTAGGAGGCCGAGGACAGAGAGGTCAGATTGGGAGTGTGATGGAGAATTAAAGTGAATTTATCTCTGTCTGCCCCAGCACTTCCAGATCAGGGTCAGGATTTTCTATTTATATATTGCATCGTTTTCCCTGATGTTGACCTGTGCAGATTCCATCCACTTTGTGTATGGTTTCCTGCTAAAGATGTCTTTAGTAAAACAGAAAAGAAATACAATTTATCAAAATTGTCTCAAACACTTACTTAGTAGAAGAGAGAAGGTTAAGGGGAGATTTAATAGAGGTGTTCAAAATCATGAACGGTTTTGACAGTAAATAAGAAGAAACTGTTTCCAGTGGCAGAGGGTACCGATTTAAGGTGAGCGGCAAAAGAGCTAGAGGCGACATGAGGAAACATTTTTTTACTCAGTGAGTTGTCATGATCTGGAATGCACTCCCTGAAAGGGTGGTGGAAGCAGAGTCAATGATAACTTTCAAAAGGGAATTAGATAAATACTTGAAGGGAAACAAATTACAGGGCTATGGGGAAAGAGCAAGGGAATGGGACTAATTGAATAGCTCTTACAAAGAGCTGGCACAGGCACGATGGGCCGAATGGCCTTTTCCTATGCTGTGCCTACTATGATATAGTATTTAAAGCACAGAAACAGGCCATTTGGCCCGACAGGTCTATGCCGGTGTTTATGCTCCACACGAGCCTCCACCAACCTTACTTCGTCTCAACCGATCCTTCTATTCCTTTCTCCTTCCTGTTTGTCTAGCTTCCCCTTAAATGCATCTGTGCTATTCGGCTCAATTACTTCATGTGGTAGTAAGTTCCACTTTCTGACCACTCTCTAAAGAGGTTTCTCCTGATTTCCTTCTTGGATTTATTGGGGACGATCTTATATTTATGGCCCCTAGTTTTGGACTCCCCCACTTAGTTAGCCCATGATCAGGACCACTGGTTTTCATGGAAAATATGTGACATTGCAGAAACCAATGCCTGAAAAACCAGTAAAAATACCAAAATCCAATATAATAAAAATGGCGTTTGACTGTTTCAGTCACTGTAAACCAATGGTGCTGCCTTTACAGCATCTAACTACTTCTTGAATGAATCCATAGTTTTTGCCTCCAGTACCCCACCCCGAAGACCATTCCTGGAATCAGTGACTTTACACGTGAAGAAGAGCTTCCTGATAACCAGATCTGAACTGGGAATGCCTAATTGGCTCAGAGTCTGAGTTGTTAAATATAATGCACGACTGCTTCGCAGCCCAGTGCATCAGAAAAGCTAGGAGAGGAGGTTCACATCTTGATTTAGTGATGGTAAGTGAGCCAGAGGCACATGGGAAATGGAAGTCATGTCATCCTTGGGGGACAACGACTGTCGTCTGGTCCACTTTGGCATGATCTGCGATTCAGAAACATTGAAGACCAGGTGCCAGGTATATAGCTTTAAAAGGGCTAACTTCGGGGAGCAGCTTAAGCAAATTGATTGAGAGTGGGTTAGTCAATAAAACTTCAGTTGAGGAAAAGTGGAATACCTTTAAAGGCATAATGCTGAGCACGCAGGATAAATGCAGACTTAGATTCTGCAAGTATAGACTGATCAAGTGCGACCCTAAATGGATTAACAAATTAATGAGAAGTGAAACTGAGGAAGAAAAATTAACTCCACAAATCCTGCCTGGAAACAGGTGAGGGATTAATTTGGATGAATAAAGGATCTTGTAGAAACATGTTTAAAGGGTGATCAGAAGGGCAGAGGGAAACCTGGAAAAAAAAGAATAGCTGCAGATGCAAAACACAAGAGTAAGAAATTACTTCAGTACTTTAACAGTGCGAGGCAATCAGAGAAAAGGTAAGAACCATAAAAGATGTTATTGGACTAAAAACAGGATGTGTACAAGACTGTGAATGTTAAGAAGTAGAAATAAAGTGGGTGAAATTGGTTTATGCCAGTAGGGTGAAACAGGCTCATAGCGAATTGGCAGCCTGTTTTACACTGTGCCTGACTTTCTTTTCTATTGACTGGCTGCCGACTTCGCTATAAGTCCTTTTGGCGTTACTGGCGTGGAGCAATTTCACCCTCAATGACATGCCTTTGTTACCTCTAGACGTGGCTATTCCAATGCTATCCTGGCCGGCTTCTCACCTTACACCCTCCGTAAACTTGAGCTCATCCAAAACTCTGCTGCCCGTATCCTAGCTCGCACCAAGTCCCGTTCACCCGTCACCCCTGTGCTCACTGACCTATATTGGCTCCCGGTCCGGCAACGCCTCGATTTGAAAATTCTCATCCTTATTTCAAATCCCATGTTGGCCTCGCCCTTCCCTATCTCTGTGACCTCCCCCAGCCCTACAACCCTCTGAGATCTCTGTGCTCTTCCAATTCTGGCCTCTTGCGCATGCCCGACTGCCACCACTCCACATTGACAGCTGTCTAGACCCTAAGCTCTGGAATTCCTTCTCTAAACCTCTCTACCTCTCTCTCCTCCTTTAAGACACTCCTTAAAACCTATTACTTTGACCAAACTTTTGGTCACCTGTCCTAATATTTGCTATGTGCTTGGTGTCAAATTTTGTCTGATAACACTCTGTTAAAGATGCTATTTAAATGCAAGTTGTTGTTGATATAAATGAGGTGGAAGCTGTAAGCATGCTAAAAGGGTCAATATAAAATAAATTCCCAGGGAAGGATGGTAGTCATCCCAAAGTGCAAAGACAGACTTCGAGGAGATTTGTGAGACACTAACAATCATTTTGACAGGGTCAATAGACACTAGGGACCTACCAATAGATTGGAAACAGGTTAATGTGGTGCTCATCTTGAAAAAGGTCAACTAAGCAGACACAGGCAACTAAAGACCCATTAATCTTACTTCAATACCATGCCGAATAATGGAATTGATTATCCAGGGTAAACTTGAGGGATCATCTGTACCATAATAATTTAGTAAATAGCAGTCAACATAGATTCAGAATAGAAAGATCGTGCCTGGCCAACTTCCTTGACGTTTTGGAGGAAACGACATCCCAAGTGGACTGCAATGTGGTTGGTGTCCCGAGACGCCCAAATGGAATCTGTCAAAGCTCCACAAGAAAGGCTACTCATCGAACTCAAAGTGGCCAGGAAGTCCTGGGAATGAATAAAACATTGTCTGCAGGGCAGGAAACAATGGGGAGGAGTCGGGCAACGTTTTGGGGGTGGGGACGAAGTCGGCTGCCTCTACGATCAATTACCTTTGGCCCTTACCTTCTTTGAAGTCCCCACAACTGCTGCCAGTATGTAGGAAGGCAGGTGGAAGATATGCCTAATTCCCTCCCTCCCTTATTGCATAGGAAATGGAGAAGCAAATAAGGTGGAAACCTGGCAGGTCAGAGTCCTGCCCCAAATTGCAGCCCCTGCCTCAAACCAGGATCCCACCTGATTTTGGCTTTCCACAGCTTCCAAAATTCCAGGCCCTTAGTGTCCAACCAGTGCAGGACAGCAATCAGCAGAATACTGAACTATATAGCCAAAACAGTATGGTACAAGTCTGACAAAGACTCGATCAAACCATGCAGTGCTTTGATTGGACCTGCTTATTGTGTACAGTTCCAGTCACCAAGACGCAGGATAGACTTTTAAGCACTGGAGTCAGTTTGGAGAAGATCCATGAGGCTGATCCCCAGTATCAGAAATCTGAGCTATGCAGAAAGTAGAGGGAGGATTGGTATCTGAGAAGTGATTGTATAAAGGATTGTAAGATAGTAAATTGAATGGAAAAGTTATTTGAAATTTAATTGTAAAAGTAGAACAAGGAGACAGTGGGTAGATTTTAACCTCCACTCCCCTCTCCTGGCAGGACGGGTGCAGAGGGGGTTTAAGATGGTGGTGTTGGGGGGGGGGTGACACTGCTGAACTATCTGAGGCTCTTTTCTCTAGAAAAGAGAAGGCTGAGAGGTGACCTGATAGAGGTCTTTAAAATTATAAAGGGTTTCGATAGATTAGACATAGAGAAGATGTTTCTACTTGTGGGGAGTGAAAAACTAGGGGTCATAAATATAAAATAGTCACTAATAAATGACTATCTTATATTTATGATAGGACAGTGCAGGAGTCCCCAGGAGTGTGGGACTCAGAAACTGGTATTCAGTGTTGAATACCAATGAGGAGTCAGGAGCAAATCCATGGCAACGTGGGAGACTCAGCTGCACAGGGGGGGCAAAAGAAATGCAGTTGTTACAGGGGATTTGAGAGTCAGGGGGATAGACAGGTGTTTCTGCAACCGCTAACGTGAGTCCTGCATGGTGTGTAGCCTCCCTGGTGCCAGGGTAAAGGACATCACTAAGAGGGTGTAGAACATTTTGAGGGGGGACGGGGAACAGTCAGAAGTCGTAGTCCATGTAGGAACAAATGACATAGGAAGGAAAAGGGTTGAGGTCCTGCAGTCAGAGTTTCAGGAGCTAGGAAGGAAGTTAAGAAGCAGGACCTCAAAGGTAGTAATCCCTGTCCCAGTGCCACACACTAGTGAGTATGGGAATAGTAGGATAAGACAGGTTAATGCGTGGCTGGAGAAATGGTGCAGGAGGAAGGACTTCAGATTCCTGGGGCATTGGGGCAGGTGGAGCATGTTTCAGTGGGGGAGCATTTGGAGAACAGTGATCATAATATCATTCGGTTTGGAATAGTTATGGAAAAGGACAAGGAACAATTAAATGTGAAAATACTTAACTGGAGGAGGGCTAATGTCAGTGAGTTAAAAAAGGATCTTGCCAAGGTGGATTGGAATCAAAAATTGGTCGGCAAAACAATAATTGAAGAATGGGCGGCCTTCAAGGAGGAGTTGGCCCGAGTACAGAGTAGACACATTCCCACAAGGGGGAAAGGAAGGGCATCCAAAGCTAGAACTCCCTGGATGACTAAAGATATAGAGATTAAAATGAAACAGAAAAAGGTTTATGACAAATGTAAGGTTCATAATACAGTAAAGAACCAGGCTGAATGTAGAAAATTTACAGTGGGAATAAGAGGGGCAAAGAGAGACTACGAGGATAGATTAGCGGCTAACTTAAAAGGGAACCCAAAAGTCTTTTGTAAACATATAAATAGTAAAAGAGTAGTCAAAGGAAGGGTGGGGCCGATTAGGGATAAAAAAAAATGAGATCTTCCTGTGGAGGCAGAGGGCATGGCTGAGGTACTAAATTAATACTTCACTAGAGAAGAGGACGCTGCCACTGTAGCAGTAAAGGACGAGGTAGTAGCGATATTGGATAGGATAAAACTGGATAAAGAGGAGGGACTTAAAAGGTTGGCAGTACTCAAAGTAGAAAAGTAACCCAGTCCAGATGGGATGCATCCTAGGTTACTGAGGGAAGTAAGGGTGGAAATTGCGGAGGCTCTGGCCACAATCTTCCAATCCTCCTGAGATATGGAGACAGTGCCGGAGGACTGGAGGATTGTAAATGTTACACCCCTGTTCAAAAAAGGGAAGAGGGATTAATCCGGCAATTAGAGGCCAGTCAGCCTAACGTCAGTGGTGGGGAAACTTTTAGAGACAATAATCTGGGACAAAATTAATTGGCACTTGGAAAAGTACAGGCTAATAAATGAGAGTCAGCACGGATTTGTTAAAGGAAAATCGTACTTGACTAACTTGATTAAGTTCTTTGATGAAGTAGCTGAGAGGGTTGATGAGGGCAATGCAGTTGATGTTGTGTATATGGACTTTCAAAAGGCGTTTGATAAAGTACCACATAATAGACTTGTTAGCAGAATTAAAGCCCATGGGATTAAAGGGGCAGTCACAGTGAGGATACAAAATTGGCTAAGGGACAGAAAGCAGAGAGTAGTGGTGAACGGTTGATTTTCAGACTATGCAGTGGTGTTCCCCAGGGGTCAGTATTAGGACCACTGCTCTTTTTGATCTATATTAATGACCTAGACTTGGGTATCGAGGGTATAATTTCAAAGTTTGCAGATGACACGAAACTCGGAAATGTAGCAAACAATGTGGAAGATAGTAACAGACTTCAGGAGGACATAGACTGGTGAAATGGGCAGACACATGGCTGATGAAATTTAACACAGAGAAGTGTGAAGTGATACATTTTGGTAGGAAGAATGAGGCAAGGCAGTATAAACTAAATGGTGCAATTTTAAAGAGGGTCCAGGAACAGAGAGAACTGGGGGTGCACATGCACAAATCTTTGAAGGTGACAGGACATTGAGAAGGTTGTTAACAAAGCATATGGGATCCTGGGCTTTATTAATAGAAGCATGGAGTACAAAAACAAAGAAGTTATGCTAAACCTTTATAAAACACTGGTTAAGCCTCAGCTGGATTAGTGTTCAATTCTGGGCACCACACTTTAAGAAGGATGTCAAGGCCTTAGAGAAGGTGCAGAAGAGATTTACTAGAATGGTGCCAGGGATGAGGAACTTCAGTTATGTGGAGAGACTGGAGAAGCTGGGGTTGTTCTCCTTAGAACAGAAAAGATTAATGGGAGATTTGATAGAGGTGTTCAAAATCATGAACAGTTTTGTTAGAGTAAATAAGGAGAAACTGTTTCCAGTGGTAGAAGGGCCAGTAATCAGAGGACACAGATTTAAGGTGATTGGCAAAAGAGCCAGAGGCGACATGGGGCAACATTTTTTTACGCAGCGAGTTATAATGATCTGGAATGCAATGCCTGAATGGGTGGTGGAAGCAGATTCAATAGTAACTTGCAAAAGGGAATTGGATATATACTTGAAGGGAAAAAATTTACAGGGCTATGGGGAAAGAGCAGGGGAGTGGGACTAATTGGGTTGTTCTTTCAAAGAGCCGGCACAGGCACGATGGGCCGAACGGCCCCCTTCCGTGCTGTTTCATTCTATGATTCTATGAACTGTTTTGAAACCCTTGACTGGCTTCTGGCACCCCAGAATGGAGCCCTCTCACTTGCCCAGGGCACCAGGATATCAGAAAAGGCCAGATCATTTAAACTCAGGTCCATAAAGCACCTTCGCAATACAGGCCCCAGATATATACCTCCAGCTTTCCCAGAAAAAGAGGTGCAACATCGCACTCTCCCTTCAACTTACAACCAGCAGATCAAAGGCTAGTACTACCTCAAAAGCTACTTAGTTGTGTTAATGAGACTCTTGAGGGATCCATGCCATCTCATTAGTCTCAGGACACTGAGGGAATGGAGCCCTTTTAAGAGCAGCCTAGAGGATTTGTTCCAATTTCATTTAATTCATTGAAAGAAATGGGCTCCCCAGCTACACCTCTCGACTTAATGTGCTTGAATCTTGCTACACGCTAACTTGTACGTCTTTCGTTTGAATCTATTGGAGTGTCTTTGCAGGATGACAGTCGAGGCGTTGATGAAGGACAACTGTTCTGCCAGATTTTAAGGACTCTGCGCTTTCAAAAGATTTTGCTTATTGTTATTTTAGATTTTTTTTTTCAAAAACAAATCCCTCCTGGCTTCTTTATTCTCAGTTTCGTATCGTCTTGCTTTTGAAAGACACATTTGCCGCATTGATATATCCTTTTAATGTAGAATGAAAGACTACTATCTCCCTGATTAGCTGCCCCTGCTCTTCAAACAGTGACAATGGGCCAACAACAAGAACTTTCATTTCTATTGTGCTGCTCACAGAAATCCTTCATGAGTCAGAAAGGTGGAAGCCGAGCAGAGAAAAGGAAGAAGACATAACAGAAGACCAAAGGACAGGGGCGTAGTGACTGCAAGGTCAGCGTTATAAATTCAGGACCGCTGCAGTCATCCCCTTGGGTTCAGTGGAGTCAGTTGCTCCCTTAGATGCTCTGAACTCCTACTTTTCATGGAAGTTTACTCCCACTACTCTACATTTGCTTGTGTTATAGCAGGACCTGGGAGTGTAATAGAATTGCATGAGGTCGACAGCACAGAAACAGGCCATTTGGCCATTCTGGCCTATGCTGGTGTTTATGCTCCACGTGAGCCTCCTCCCAACCTACTTCATCTAACCCTATCAGCATCTCCTTCTATTCCTTTCTCCCTCGTACTTATCTAGCCTCCCCTTAAATGCATCTCTGCTATTCGCCTCAATCATTCCATGTGATAGCGAGTTCCACATTCTAACCACTGTGTAATTCTAATAATAAAACTCACTTGTGATCTGGACAGTATTTCCATGTCTTACGGACATGTATCCTTTAACCTCCTCAAAGGCGGGCCAAGTTACCACCGATTGAAGGGCAGTTTGAACTGGTAGCGAATCAAGAGATTCTCATCAATCTCATCGTGTTTTGCCTCTCTCACAGCCCCGACAGCAGGGTTTCCAACAACATGTTGTGAAGAGTTTTTGAATAGCAAGACGTGGCTAACAAAATGTCTATTGTTTGTGATTGTGAGAGAAACAACTCCTCATGTTGCATTGTCGTATTGTAGTGGGGGATTCCCACCTGAAGTTAGGAACATGGGACAGTGATGCCTATTGTTTCCTCACTGTCCTGACCAGGGTTTCCCTCTGTCTAAAAAAAAAAGACATGCATTTATATGGCATCTTTCACAGTCTCAGGACATCCAATATTGCTTTACAGCCAAAGAAGTACTTTTTGAAGTGCAGTCACTGCTGTAACGTAGGGAAACGCAGAAGTCATTTTGTGCAAGGTCCCACAAACAGCAATGAGGTAATGACCAAATAATCTATTTTTTAGTGATGTTGGTTGAGGGATAAATTTCAGCCAGGACTCTAGGGAGAACGCCCGTGTTAAGTGTATCCATGTGATTTATATCAATTTGTGTTAATTGTATTCAGGTGGTGCGTATCAATTGAGAACTCTCTTGTATCCATTTATAAGAGAGCTGATCTAGGGTTTGGGAGTGGGTGTAATGTGGAGCTCTGTGAATAAAGGCTTGGAAGCAACTGAAGACTAGACTCTAGTATTTCATCCTTAGCCACCTGGCTATCCAATTTATAACATCCTGCTCTTCTTCCAAATATGGCAGCGGGATCGTTTACGTCCACCTGAGAGGGCAGACGGGGCCTCAGTTTAACGTCTCGACCAAAAGACGGCACCTCCGACAGTGCAGCACTCCTTCAGTGCAGCACTGGGAGTGTCAGCCTAGATTTTGTGCTTAAATCTCTAGAGCGGGTCTCTGAACCCACAACCTTCTCACTCAAAGGCAAGATTGCTACCTACTGAGCCACAGCTGACAACTACCTCCGCTGGGAACATTGCTATCTTAGATGTGGGACTGGTGCCTGAAGACTGGGTGTAAGGATAAAGCCTGCAACTACAGGCCAGTCAGTTTAACCTCGGTGGTGGAGAAGCTTTTAGAAATGATAATCCAGGACAAAATTAATAGTCACTTGGACAAGTGTGGATTAATAAAGAAAAGCCAGCAAATCGTGTTTAACTAACTTGATTGAGTTTTTTGATGAGGTAACAGAGATGGTTGATGAGGGCAATGTGGTTGATGTTGTGTAAATGGACTTTCAAAAGGCATTTGATAAAGTGCCACATAATAGGCTTGTCAGCAAAATTGAAGCCCATAGAATAAAAGGGGCAGTGGCAGCATGGTTATGAAATTGGCTAAGTGACAGGAAACAGAGTAGTGGTGAATGTTTTATTTTGATATATATTAATGACTTGGACTTGGGTGTACAATTCTAAACCATAACTGGAAATTCTGGGCACTGTCCTTTGGGAAGGATGTCAAGGCCTTAGAGAGGGTGCAGAGGAGATTTACTAGAATGGCACCAGGGATGAGGGACATCAATTATGTGGAGAGACTAGAGAAGCTGGGATTGTTCTCCTTAGAGCAGAGAAGGTTAAGGGGAGATTTAATAGAGGTGTTCAAAATTATCAAGGGTTTTAATAGAGTAAATAGGGAGAAACTGCTTCCACTGGCAGGAGGGTCGTTAACCAGAGGACACAGATTTAAGATAAATGACAAAAGAACTAAGTGGAGATGAGGAGAATTTTTTTTATGCAGCAAATTGTTATGATCTGGAATGCACTTCCTGAAAGGGTGATGAAAGCAGATTCAAAAGTAATTTTCAGGAGTTTTGAAGGGTGGAGGAACACAGGATGACCCCAGGGAATGTTGGAGAAATCAGTTCTTGACCTGATAACAATGTCGATTAGGGTTTCAACCGAGATGGAGAGAGGTAAGGGCTTAAGTGGCCAATATAATGAAGGTGGAAGAAAGTGGCCTTGGCAATAGACTACATATGGGTTGAGAAGCTAAGGTCAAGGTTAAACAGAATGGCAAAGTTGTGCACCTCCGGATTTAAATAGTGAGGGCAACTGGGGATGTTACTGGAGTCTGAAGGCACACATTGAAATGAAGGAAATGTCGACTCATCAGGACTCCATGCCAATACTCAATTAGAAACTATAGCAATGGTCCTGGGGTTAGTAGTGGAAATGGAAAGGTAGAATTGGTAACATCAGTCTCTTCAAGGCACCAGCCCTCTATGACTAGCTAAATGGATTTCTTAAAATTACAGAAGACCTCCTCCTGGGCTAATAAAGGGTTAGTCCATTTGTGCAGAGGCTACTTCTTGAGAATATGTTTACAGAGTTGCAATACAGTTGACAAATAAGAATGTCATCTAGAATAAATTTTTCTTTCGCTCAAAATTAGCGTCTTAAACAAATGAAGACAACGTGTGTACAGCTGTTCTTTTCTTGGTCTTCACTTAATTGAGAAAGCTAGGTTGAAGGATATGTGTAATGAGGAGTCTCCTTAGAAAGGGAGACACAATTTTAAGCAGCTGAGACCAAAGTGGAAGAAGAAAGCAAAAGGTATTAGTCACACGTTCTTTCAAAGAAAGATCTTAACACTCCCGTTCTTGTCCACATCCCAGGAGACTTCATTACCAGTTGAAAATAGTGAGGGACTGGGTTAAGTAAAATTGACACAGTATGACGTGCAGTCACTTATATAAGTGTCTGATGAGGGGGGAGGAGAAAGATTTGAACTTTTCAAAAGTGTAAAGGCATTGCAAATAGCTTTCCTGAATGCTGTGAGCATCACTCGAGGGGGAAGAGAACATCAATACGTCGAAAAGGTCCTCCACGGAGAAAAACAAAGGTTACCATTGATAGACAACTTTTCATTCCAATATATGAGTAGAAAGGAACTCAAAATGATAAAATTGTGATGCTCATGAATAATTATGCTATCGTGTAAAATAAATTTCAGCAATGTGATCTAATTAAAAGCAAGGAGACAGGAAGATAATGGACCTCATTAGGGATTTAATCTGTTCTGTTGACTATATAGGTTCAGCTGCGCTCTTCATATTTCTGATGGTTTAGCCCCACATACCACACCCTCTGGCTAACTCTGTGCTGATTAAGTTCAGGTCTGACCTGTGTGCTGTTACTTGCCATTGGTGATAGATCTTTGCCACAAAAAGTTGTGGGTTCTGCAGCTGTTCAGAAGATGTTTGATGATGAATAGTCAAAGTTAAATTACTGGCACGGTTGGGGGGACCCAAGTTGGCTTCGAGTCAGCAAGTACAGTAGTATAAGCTTGATAACCGTATAACCTGTAATTCATCTCTTGGCCATTCGTTGTTCTGTATAATACTTAACATTACATTTTGTGAAATTGGGCAGGGTGAATGAATTGCACAAGTGAGGAGGCCACTGAAGTGAAAAGCAATTGGAGCGTGACTTCTAAGACATATAATTATGGAAATCTGTGCTGAGAAGTAGAAGATTAGGAGGAGGTACTGGTCGTTGTCCTGTGTCTTTGCGCATGGCTAGTCTGGGACTTAGAGCATTTCGAACACAGCCTAAGTGTGACAGCAGCCCATTCACTCAGGCAATGTATCATATGACTGACTCCAAGTAAATGGATTACATACTTTACTGATACTGAAAGATACCAATCTCGCAGATGTAATATTTGCCACAATATTTACCTACGACTTTATAGAACTTGTTCAGGATGCAAAGACGTTTCCTGAGATCACAGAATGCTACAGCAAAGAAACAGGCCATTTGGCCCATCAAGTTTGTGTTGGTATTTTTCTGCACATGCACAATCTTGCTCTTCTTTCCAAAAACCTCTTATTCCCAGTTATTTATATTGTAAAATATTTATTTTTTTGGCTTCTACCTCCCTTGGTGGATTGTTAATATTTATGAAAGATGCATAGATTTTATTTATTTGTTTATTTATCCTTCCCTCCTCAAAGAGTTCCTCCTTTTCCTCAGTTATTTACACAAACATAAAAAATAATTGTTTCTCCCCCTGAACTGGACTTGTAGTTCTTACTGAAACTGTTGTTGGTCCGTCTTTGGCTGCCTCAATGGTTTGGCTGCAATGTCCAAGATCGGCATCAAGCTGCCTCGTAAACATTTTGTAAGAACATAAGAAATAGGAACAGGAGTAGGCCATATGGCCTCTGCTCCGCCATTCAATAAGATTGTGGCTGATCTTCTACCTCAACTCCACTTTCCCGCCCTAGCCCCATATCCACTGATTCCCTTAGTGTCCAAATATCCAACGATATCAGTCTTAAATATCCTCAACGACTGAGCATCCACAGCCCTCTGGGGTAGAGAATTCCAGAGATTCACAACCTTTGAATGAAGAAATTTTTCCTCATCTCGGTCCTAAATGGTCGACCCCATATCTTGAGACTATGACCCCTAGCTCTAGACTCTCCAGCCAGGGGAAACAGCCTCTCAGCATCTACCCTGTCAAGCCTTCTAAGAATTTTATACATTTCAATGCAAATACCTCTCATTCTTCTAAACTCCAGAGAGTATAGGCCCATTCTACTCAATCTCTCCTCATAGGACAACCCTCTCATCCCAGGAATCAATCTAGTGAACCTTCATTGCACCCCCTCTAAGGCAAGCATATCCTTCCTTTGGTAAGGAGACCAAAACTGCACACAGTACTCCAGGTGTGGTTTCAACAGAGCCCTATATAATTGCGGTAAGACTTCCTTACTCTTATACTCCAACCCCCTTGCAATAAAGGCTAACATATCATTTGCCTTCCTAATTTCTTGCTGCACCTTCATGTTAACTTCTTGTGATTCATTTACAAGGACACCCAAATCCTTGTCTGGTGCTAGTCCCTCTCAACGGTACAAACGACAACTTATCCAAACAACATAGTTAGCTCAGAACTGCTATTAAAGGCTTAAACTCTGTGGAACAATGAAAGAAAATGAATCCATGTTAAATTTTGTCTTTTCTTCACCATTTTTGCCTCACATTTGGTATTTGTAAATTTTTGGCCTTGTTACAATATACGCTGGGTATCATAGTTCCACAGAAGCTGTGTGAACATGACCACTCTCTCATAGAATCATCGGGGGGAATTCTGACCCTGCAAGATGGGCGGGACAGTGGTGGGCGGGTAGGTTAAGATTTCAAAAATCTGAAACCCGATCCCAACCCGCCTCGAATGCGGCCACTTCTGGTTTTAACGGAGGTGGGCTGGGAGGCTGGTGAGAAAACTGCTCTCGAGAGGTGGGTCAGTTATTTAAATATGTTAATAAGGCTGCATGCCTCAAATTTTAAGAGACTTTTACATTTAACGGCTGCTGGCCAACAGCTGAATGGAGGCGAGAACAGTCGGATCCAAAGGTAAGTGCCTTTCCAGCAATGCTTGTGGGCCAGGAGGAGCAGGAATGCATCCCCCCGGCCCCCCCCAAGCTAGTCTGCCAAGATTGGCCTCCCTCCCCACGATCTGCTGACCCCCTCCCCCCCCCCCCCCCCCCCCCGCGATCCAAAGCCCCACAAATTCAGCAGGACCTCCATGTTACCCACATATCTGTGTTTCCTGACTGCTACAAGCAGCCCTTCACTCCCTCCCTGCCTCCCCGTAAATATCAGGGCCATAGAATGATACGGTACAGAAAGAGGCTATTTGGCCCATCGTGCCTGTGTTTCCTCTTTGAAAGAGTTATCCAATTAGCCCCACTCCCCTGCTCTAACTCGCTAGCCCTGTTAATTTTTCCCTTCAAGTATTTATCCACTTCCCTTTTCGAGGTTACTGTTGAAATTGCCCCCACCACCCATTCCAGATCAGAACAACTTGCTGCGTCAATTTTTTTTTCTCATCTCCTCTCTGGTTCTTTTGCCAATTACCTTAAATCTGTGCCCTCTGGGTTACTGTCCCTCTTGCCAGTGGAAACAGTTTCTCCCTATTTACTCTATCAAAACCGTTCATAATTTTAAAAGCTCTATCAGGTCTCCCGCTAACCTTCTCTGCTCTAAGGAGAACAACCCCGGCTTCTGCAGTCTCTCCACAGAGCTGAAGTCCCTCATCCCTGGTACCATTCTAGTCAAATCCTTTCTGCACCCTCTCCAACAAATCCTTCCTAAAGTGTGGTGCCCAGAATTGGACACAATACTCCAGCTGAGGCCTAATCAGTGATTTATAAATGTTAAGCATAATACGGAGAATGTCTCGACAAGAGTTTGAACTTACAAGTCCTTTTCTCTACCAATATTGTCATGAGGCACGGGCTGTCATGGTGACTAGGTAGAACCTAAAGCTCCCACAATGCGACTCTTTCACACACGTAGAAATTGTCCACAACAACTGGAGTTTCCCAGCATTCGGGCTCTGGTGAAATTTCTTATTCAAGCCCCGGACAGAAGGCAGCTGTTGGTAGAAGAAACCCCTTTAGGCCATTTCTAGCAGTAAAATGGCTGCTTACACCATTTCTCCAGGGGTTCCGACGATCTTCCGTCGAAGTTAAGTTAGAAGATCAGGAGAACATCCTGTGGAAGTTTTACCCCATAATGATTGATTATAAAGGTATAATGGAGCCTCATTGAGCTTTCACCTTGACTATTCCAATGTTCTCCAGGCCGACTTCACTATAAGCCCTTTTGGCGTTGCTGGTGTGGATCAATTTCACCCTCAATGACATGCCCTTGTTACCTCTAGACTTGACTTTTCTAATTCTCTCCTGGCCGGCCTCCCATCTTCCACCCTCCATAAACTTGAGCTCATCCAAAACTCCGCTGCCCGTATCCTAACTCACACCAAGTCCTGCTCACCCATTACCCTGTGCTTACTGGTCGACATTGATTCCGAGTTGGGCAACGCTTCCATTTTAAAATTCTCATCCTTGTTTTCAAATTCCTCCATGGCCTCACCCCTCCCTATCTTTGTAACCTCCTCCAGCCCTACAACCCTCCAAGATCTCTGCACTCCTCCAATTCTGGCCTTTTGTGCATCCCTGATTTTCATCACTCAACCATTGGCGGCCGTGCCTTCAGCTGCCTAGACGCTAAGCTCTGGAACTCCCTCCCTAAACCTCTCCGCCTCTCCACCTCTCTCTCCTCTTTTAAGACGCTCCTTAAAACCTACTCTTTGACCAAGCTTTTGGTCACCTGTCCTAATACCTCGTCATGTGACTCGGTGTCAAAGTTTGTCTGATAATGCTCCTGTAAAGCGCATTGGGACATTTTACTACATTAAAAGCACTATGTAAATGCAAGTTGTTGTTGCTGATATGGAGGTTTGAAAGCACCAGTGCCTGATTGATCATCTAAATGTAGTACGTCTGTGTAGCCATGAACCATTTTCCGCTGGACATCACAAGATTGCCCATAACTTGAGCGCAATAAGATGAAAGCTCCAAAGCCTACCCAATTTGTGTTTCTTGGGACTACTTAATGTTGTTAACAGAGGGAAAAATTGTCACGTCCTCACCATCGCTGGTCTCTCATTCCAACAAACACAAAATCCAAAGAAAGGTTACTATAGTTGCATTCTTATTTGTTCCAGACTAGCTCTGAACTTTTGAATCATTAGAGTGGTCAGTGAAAGGAAACGATGAGTACTATGTCTTTCGAATGAGATATTAAACCGAGGCCCCAAGACTTCCCTCTCAGGTGGATGTAAAAGATACCACGGCATTCGAAAAAGAGCAGGAGAGTTCTCCCCGGTGTGCTGGCCGACCTTTTTATCCCTCAATCAACATCAATAAAAGAGATTATCTGGTCATTTTCACATTGCTATTTGTGGGACCTTGCTATGTACAAATTGACTGCCACGTGTCCTACATCACAACAGTGACTACACTTCGAAAGTACTTCATTGGCTGTGATGCAGTTTGAGACGTCCTGAGGTCATTTTTAAAAATTCGTTCACGGGATGTGGGCGTCGCTGCCGAGGCCAGCATTTATTGCCCATCCCTAATTGCTCTCGAGAAGGTGGTGGTGAGCCGCCTTCTTGAACCGCTGCAGTCCGTGTGGTGACGGTTCTCCCACAGTGCTGTTAGGAAGGGAGTTCCAGGATTTTGACCCAGCGACAATGAAGGAACGGCGATATATTTCCAAGTCGGGATGGTGTGTGACTTGGAGGGGAACATGCAGGTGGTGTTGTTCCCATGTGCCTGAAAAGCACTACAGAAAATGCAAGTCTTTCTTAGTTTTACTGAGGATGGCGGTCTGTTGATTTAGTGCAGGGGATGTGTGGCTCAGAAAATGGGATTCTGTTATTACCTGAAAATAATTTTTCACAAAACCTTTCGTCAAAGTAATCTTTAGCCACCTGTCCCACAGTATAACACAAGGCTTGTATAAAACCCCATCTATTTCAATTTTATAGTCCTGGCTTTATTTGCTATTATGTTTTCCTGTAGCAAGTCCCATTTAGGAGTCAGTGCTGAAGTTCTTGCTGCACAATAGACCAATAAAATTCTATTTTATGATGATAAGATTTTGAACTGAACAATCATATAAAGTAATGGTGAGCGTATGGCTTGAGCGCAGGGTAAGGATTTAATCGGCGAGTTCATTCTGTCTGCCATATATTCTGTTTCCATTTACACTTCTTAACTAAGTAAGAGTGTCCATGTTGAACAGAGCTCGCTATTCGGAAATGACGCTATCGCTGGACAGAGGCCAAGTGATCCCATCCAAGTGATGCCTGTTCCCAGGTGTAACTTGAGCGGACTTGGGCTTACTAAACTTTTCAATGAGAACCGTTTAGTTTTAGTGCTGGAGGATGGCTGAGGCTAATGTTGAGCGGTCCCTATTCAATGTGGGAGGTCTTGGATGCTTCATGCGGGAAGTGTCTCCGTCTGCTTGCGCTCTTGCTCAAGGTCTCGAGCAGTAGCCGGGGACATTTCCTCACTTTGGGGAAGTGGAAGGATCCTTGGGGGGATGCAAGCTCCAGGCATGTGGTTTTCCCCCACGGGTACAACATGTCAGTGAGGAAGGGAAGCGGCTGACCAGCCCCTGAGGTCGGAAGAGGAGGCAGTGCAGGGATCCCATGAATCGATCAACAGGTATTCAGTACCGAATCCTCGGGGCTTTAACAACAACTCTGAGGGCGAGGACACGAAAAGGCTTGGCACCGCGGAGCAAGTGGATGCCAAAGGGAGAGAAGTGAAGCCTAAGAAATGCAGTAGTAAAAGGGGGACTCTGTGATTAGGAAAATAGGCATGGGCTTTTGTAGCTGCAACCATGAGTTTCAAATTCTGTGTGGTCTCCCAAGGTAAGGGATATAAACTGAGCACATGCAAAAAGATTTTGGAGCGGGAAAGGGGACCAATCAGAAGTCATGATGCAACCAATGGGGTAGGAAGAATTTGCGTGAAGGAAGCTTCAGGAATTAGGAATAAAAACAGAAAATGCTGGACAAGCTCAGAAAAACAGAAGCTCAGCAAGTCAGCCAGCATCTGTGGAGAAAGAAACAGAGTTAAGGGCAACAGAGTTTCAAACGTTAACTCTGTTTCCTTCACCACAGATGCCGCCTGACTTGCTGAGTATTTCCAGCATTTTCTGTTTTATTTCAGATTTCCAGCATCTGCAGTATTTTGCTTTTGATTTCAGGAATTAGGAAATAGCTTCACCAGCAGGACCTCAAGGGTAGTAATCTCAAGATTGGTCATGGTGCCAAGTGCTAACCAGCATAGGAATAGTAAAATAAATGCTTGTCTGGAGAGACGGCGTATGGGAGAAGGGTTCAGATGACTACAACACTAGAACCAATCCTGGGATAGGAGCGGACTGTACTAGGACAGACATGCTACACCAGAACAGGACAGGGAGCAGTATCCTTTCTGGGAGAGCAACCAGTGCCGTGGGAGAGACTTTAAACTAAATATGGCAGTAAGAAGGTAAAAACAAGACAGGGAAACAGCAAGGAAAGTATTACGAACATATGGACATACGAAATTGAGGGCAGGAAAAGACCAGCTGGTCCATCAAGCCTGCCCCCCATCATGATATAGCTGGACCATCATGACTAAACCCCTCTCCCCACACCGCCCCCCACCCCCACCTGCCCCTGCAATCATGTAATCTCCTGGGAAAGGCAATAAACAGAAAAAACCCAGGGCCAATGAGGGATAAAATACACTGTAAAATTCTTCTCCGACCCCCTCAGATAATCAAAACCAGCCCAGGAGATCTCATGGACCAAGTGTTATCTATAAACATAAGAACATAAGAACATAAGAAATTGGAGCAGGAGTAGGCCAATCGGCCCCTCGAGCCTGCTCCGCCATTCAATAAGATCATGGCTGATCTGATCCCAACCACAAATCTAAAGATCACAAGAAGTAGGAGCAGGACCCGGCCACATAGCCCCTGGGCCCTCTCCGCCACCCACAGGGCATTGACCGATCCGAACTCAGCTTCATGTCCAATTTCCTGCCCGCTCCCCATAACCCCTAATTCCCTTTACTTCTAGAAAACTGTCTATTTCTGTTTTAAATTTATCTAATGATGTAGCTTCCACAGCTTCCTGGGGCAGCAAATTCCACAGACCTACCACCCTCTGAGTGAAGAAGTTTCTCCTCATCTCAGTTTTGAAAGAGCAGCCCCTTATTCTAAGATTATGCCCCCTAGTTCTAGTTTCACCCATCTTTGGGAACATCCTTACTGCATCCACCCGATCAAGCCCCTTCACAATCTTATATGTTTCAATAAGATCGCCTCTCATTCTTCTGAACTCCAATGAGTAGAGTCCCAATCTACTCAACCTCTCCTCATATGTCCGCCCCCTCATCCCCGGGATTAACTGAGTGAACCTTCTTTGTACTGCCTCGAGAGCAAGTATGTCTTTTCTTAAGTATGGAGACCAAAACTGTATGCAGTATTCCAGGTGCGGTCTCACCAATACCCTATATAACTGCAGCAATACCTCCCTGTTTTTATATTCTATCCCCCTAGCAATAAAAGCCAACATTCCGTTGGCTTTCTTGATCACTTGCTGCACCTGCATACCAACTTTTTGATTTTCTTGCACTAGGATCCCCAGATCCCTTTGCACTGCAGTACTTTCCAGTCTCTCGCCATTAAGAAAATAACTTGCTCTCTGATTTTTCCTGCCAAAGTGCATAACCTCACATTTTCCAATATTATATTGCATCTGCCAAATCTCCGCCCACTCACCCAGCCTGTCTATATCTATAAAGACACTTACCTTCTATATGATGCGATCTCTGTCCCAGTCAGGAACTGGTCCAGCTCCTTCTTGAAGGCAGAGAGTCAGCACCCACTGCACCAGCCGGTAATGTATTCCAGAGGCTCACAATTCTCTGGGAAAAGAAGAACTGCCCAACATCCAGTCTATTCCTACTGTTCCATAGTTTAAACCTGTGTCCCCCTGGTCTTCCCCAACCTGTTAAACTGGAATGGTCTATCAATAGTGACGCTATCCAGCACTTTAACTGTTTTATAGACCTCTATCAGGTCACTTCTAAGTCTACACTGCACTAAAGTAAATAGACCAAGGCCCTTGAGCCTATCTGAGAAGCTGAGGATCTTTAAGCTGGGAATCATTCTTGTAGCTCTCCTCTGGACCTTTTCCAAGGCCACTATATCACCCACCATGTGGGTGGACCAAAACTGGGCACAGTACTCTGGATGCGGTCTGACCAGCAAACTGTATGGTGTCAAAATGGTGTCCTTTGATTTATACTGAATGGTTCTATTAAAACAACCCTATACCTTATTAGCTTTAACTACAGTTTCTCTACATTGGTCATGAATCTTTAGTGATCTGTGCACAATAACACCAAGACCTTTTTGTCGCTCAGTCTCTTTCAATGTTGTTCCCTGCAAATGATATTTGTATTCTGTGTTGGCCCCACCAACATTCATGGCGTTATATTTATCTAAATTAAACGCCATTTGCCAATGTGTGGCCCACTCTCCTAGCACATTTAAGTCTATTTGGATTTGATTGCACTCCTCTTTAACCCATGCACAGATTTTGGTGTCATCTGCAAACTTGCTCCCAACACCACTGTCCAGGTCATTAATAAAGACCGTGAAGAGTAGCGGGCCTGGGGACACCACTAATAACATGCATCCAAGCTGAACCACATCTGTTAACTACAATTAAAGAGGAAGGGTTTGAGAGGGAGAAAAGGAAAGTAATCAGATCAGAAGGAGGAGAGAGTAAGATTGTCAAACAAACAGAGGCAGGTTGAAGTTATATGTTCATAAACGCACAAAGTATCCTGAATGAAATTGGTGAGCTGCAGACACAAATTGCTATGGATAGATGTCTGATATAGTAGTAGTATTAACAGAGACCTGACTTAGGTTGGCTCGAAGCTGAACACTCCTGGTTACAAAATATTCAGGAAGGACACAGTAGGAAAATAAAAAGGAGGGGTGTGCAGTGTTAATCAAAATCCCATGACAGCACTGGTGGATCAGGATGTTTTTCGGGGTTGGTGGAAAAGCTGCTTACAGTTATGGGATAAGAAGGGAACTGTTACTCTATTGGAAGTTTGTTATACGCCGCTAAACAACGGAAATGAGATAAAGAGATATGTGCACAAATTAGAGAAATGTGCAGAAGTAGCAGGACCGGAATGATAAGTGGCTTTAATTATCCAAACGATAGCTGGGCTGAAGGTCATATAAATAGCAAAGGAAGTCCAGAACTTCTTTCTAGGTCAGAATGTTTTCAATCCAACAAGGAATGAGGCAGTGCTAGACCTAAGCCGTTCTAAGAAATAAAGTGGGGAAACCAGGTAATGTGAGAGAACATCTAGAAAACAGCAACCAAAATGTAATTAGGTTTGATATAAAATTTGTAAAGGAGAGGGAACAGTCAAAGATAAAGTTTCAGTTCTTGATTGGTATTACATTTTGGGATTTTTTTGACCATTTTTCTACCAAAAGAATTTGGATAACAGTCAAATTGAAGCGCTGGGTTTCAAAACAAAGTGAATTTGCACAGGTTTAAAAAGAGGGGCTACTAGAGATTTGGAAATTGTGCATTAAAACAAGATTTGACATGTGGTAAGTGCAGCAGGTTTGGGAGGAACAGGTGACTTTGGAGCTATGGTTCCCAAAGCTCTCCACCATTGGGGTTACCTCGCCACATGTCTGGCTTTGTTGTAGACTAATTGATAGAGATTGATTACTATGATTAGTCAACAACTCCATTATTAGGAACATAGGAACGGGAGTAGGCCATTCAGCCCCTCGTGTCTGCTCCGCCATTTGATAAGATCATGGCTGATCTGTGATCTAACTCCATATACCTGCCTTTGGCCCATGTCCCTTAATACCTTTGATTGCCAAAAAGCTATCCATCTCAGATTTAAATTTAGCAATTGAGCTAGTATCAATTGCCGTTTGCGGAAGAGAGTTCCAAACTTCTACCACCCTTTGTGTGTAGAAATGTTTTCTAATCTCGCTCCTGAAAGGTCTGGCTCTAATTTTTAGACTGTGCCCCCTACTCCTAAAATCCCCAACCAGCGGAAATAGTTTCTCTCTATCCACCCTATCCGTTCCCCTTAATATCTTATAAACTTCGATCAGATCACCCCTTAACCTTCGAAACTCCAGAGAATACAACCCCAATTTGTGTAATCTCTCCTCGTAACTTAACCCTTGAAGTCCGGGTATCATTCTAGTAAACCTACGCTGCACTCCCTCCAAGGCCAATATGTCCTTCCGAAGGTGCGGTGCCCAGAACTGCTCACAGTACTCCAGGTGCAGTCTAACCAGGGTTTTGTATAGCTGCAGCATAACTTCTGCCCCCTTGTACTCTAGTCCTCTAGATATAAAGGCCAGCATTCCATTAGCTTTATTGATTATTTTCTGCACTGTTCATGACACTTCAATGATCTATGTACCTGAATCCCTAAGTCTCTTTGGACATCCACTGTTTTTAACTTTACCATTTAGAAAGTACCCTGTTCTATCCTTTTTTGATCCAAAGTGGATGACCTCACATTTGTCGACATTGAATTCCATTTGCCACAGTTTTGCCCATTCACCTAATCTATCAATAGCGCTTTGTAATTTTATTGTTATATCATGTGACTACCAGGATGGTAGAAGAAGAACTAGATGGACCTTGGTCTTTTTTTGACTAGGAATTCCTGTGGTCCAACATTGCTACTGCTACCCCATGATGATTGAGAATAATAAGAGGTTGTTATCTCATCACAGGCGCTCCAGCAAACGTTTGCAGTGTATGGGGTTGGAATCTCCTTCCTATTGAGCTTTGCACAAAACTAGTTTCCAAGTGAGGGGGTGCAGTGGAAGGTTTAATTTAGCAGCTCTTCTGGTCATCCCATTGACAGGGAGAAGGGTCAGGAACCAAGCCCCAAATTCCTGCGGGGGCAGGAAAGAGGAGAACAAAGACCGAGATGTGTTCAGTCAGGATTTTTAAAGAATTTTGCCGAGACTAAGAGGCTAGAAATGCTGGAGGACAGTTAGAAGTCATTATGTTTAAATCAAGTAAGGTGATCCACTGGTGTTGGGAAGTGTGTGGTATTCGTTATTTTGTATCATTACGAGAAGATAAGTTGTATTAATTGAGTCCGATCATAACTAATGTTTCATGTATTTTCATTTGCTGTGAAATAAAGCAGCTTACCAATTGTATCAGGCCTTCTCTTATTGAGAGTTTTCTCGGCCTGCTAGCGGAAAGGTTGGAGAGGCATGTGGGGGTATGTACAAAAGACCGGAATATCGGTTCAAGTCACAAAAGGGGTACTATTATTACACCCTCAGGTCACTCTATTGTACAAGTAGATACAGGGCAGTGTGTCAACTCCATTAAAAAGTAAGATGCTCAGACTGCTTGCAGCTGAACCCAAGAAGGTATCTATAACAAACTTGAATTTGTAACAACTGGAAAAGACAATTTTAACAAAATAAAGAAGGCAACTGACCCAGAAGCATTGGGGGGATAAATGATAGATATGACATGACCAAAGAATGTCAAACCTTCAAAGAGGAAGAGTTAGGAGTAGAAACTCAGCATATTATCACAAGAAGTTAAGGGGGTGAAGTAAAAGCTAGAGATACTTGGATGGGTAGAGATGTGAAAATGAAATGAAACTTAAAAAAGAGGCCAATAATACATTAAAAAATCAAGTAGAGTATAGAAAATATAATTTAAGCAATTCAAGTTCTCTGTTGGGAAAGACTGTCCGAATTTAATGATCATTCCCTCTATTTGACTCTGTTTATAATTGGATGTCTGTCTATAATCCAAATAACTGATCAACACAGATTGTTAAATTCTGTTCAATGTATGTCACAATTCAGTGCCTAGAGCACTTTGTACTATTGCTGGAAATGTGGCATACTGTATAATTGTGCTGTGTGACTTGTAATGTATATATACAGACGCATTGTGTGCGCACATGAGCAGAGTTTCAGTCCGAGTAACCAGTTTAGGGTCTAATGGCCAATTTGTTGCACCTTTTATAATGCGACAAGCAAATGGGCCCTTTATAATTGCCTGATCCAAAATACATTTTTGAAATGACATACAGTTGCTGATGGCAATGTTACCATGGTGCCCACACTTGCCTCTGAGTCAGAAGGTTGTGAGTTCGAGCCACACCCCAGGACATGAACCCATAATCCAGGCTGACACTCCAGTGCAGTACTGAGGGAGTGCTGCACTGTCAGAGGTGCCGTCTTTCGGATGAGATGTAAAACCGAGGCCCCGTCTGCCCTCTCAGGTGGATGTAAAAGATCCCATGGCACTATTTCGTAGAAGAGCAGGGGAGTTCTCCCCGGTGCCCTGGCCAGTATTTATCCCTCAACCAACATCACTAAAACAGATTACCTGGTCATCATCACATTGCTGATTGTGAGACCTTGTTTTGTGTAAATTGGCTGCCATGTATCCTATATTACAACGCTTCAAAACATACTTCATTGGCTGTAAATGCCGCTTTGGGATGACATGAGGATGAGAAAGGCACTATATAAATGTACATTCTTTCTATGAAAAGAGTACCACCCTGTAGGATTTGTACAGGTGTGAGGTATCTGTTTCACAGATTGGCCCGTCACACAAAGGGAGCTCATGTGTTCTGGCCTTGAGGTGGCAGAACCAGGTTCTAGGCTCAGCCAAATCGGGAAGAAGTGACACTGCTGGACTTTTCAGGGTTCGGCCCTCATTACCTGTGCAAGGTAACTCCCAGCCTCGCTCTCGATGCTGTGCCCACACGGACCTGACATCCTGCCTCTCCCAATGCTGTGCCAACATGGTTCTGATACTCGGTCTCCCGTTACAGAACATTCAGGGATGTGTGTTGACCATCCAAAGCAGCAGGAAGAACACAAAATTCACGAGATATATAAATGACATATAAAATATATACCAATTATAGAAAGCACTGTATAAATTCTATATAAACATCGTTTACAATTACTCTGTTTCACATTAATTATTTTTCATGGACATTCCCTTTATTCCTAAAGCGCTTAAGTTACATAAAACATTATCCCCACTTTAATTAATATAATTTTCAATTTCAATATAATTTCAGTGTGCAATTTAATCTACTTTACATCCATATATTTATTAAAAGCAACATTCACTTTATTCCCAACAGCATCAAAATATATTAGTACCGCATTACATTTTATGTTATGTGGTTTAAGACTCCTGTTCTTATAAAATAACATGATCTGCTCCTCACAGATTTACACAAATCCTTTCATAGATGTATCATGAAATACAGGTCAGCCATTGCACCTTATAAATATTTTCTTCTCATTGATGATCTGATCCCTTCTGACATTCAGAAGTAATTCAGAAACCGGAGTACATTATCGTCGACTTCCATCCACGGGTATTGGAAAATCTGAGCATTTGTGAATCCAGCATCAGGAGTCATTTTTTAAAATGCAGCCAGATTTGTCACAAATAGTTTGCCAATCTCCTCTCCACCAGTCTGCTTCCAAAGATTATCCCTCATTCTCTCTTCCTTGTTGACTTGTCAGTTGTGACACCTGAGCTTTTCCATCCCATTTAATTCCCATTTGTTTCATTCAACAGTAATGTATAATTCAGAATGGTGTAATGAACTGTTCTGGCCCATTTTAAACCTATGTCCCATTTGCCAAGTAGATGACCAAGTATGATGCCACAAAGTATTGCCCATTAACCCGTTACACTGCTGCCCCTTGCCAAGCCTTGGTACAACTGTGCAGCTCTTTTACTGCTTATGCCGTATACCAATAATTTAGCAGGGCACACATTCAAGCTGCAACTTACAATTTATTGAAAGCCTTGCCTTTATTGAAAGCCATGGCATCAGGTCAAATATGGGCAAGGAAACTTCCTGCTGATTACCAACTACTGCCCTCCCTCAGCTGCTGAATCAGTCCTCCTCCACATTGAGCATCAATTGGAGGAAGCACTGAGGCACAGAATGTACTCTGGGTGGGAGATTTCAATGTAGTACCACCAGTGACTGAGCTGGCTAAGTTCTGAAGGACATAACTGCCAGACTGGGCCTGCGACAGGTGGTGAGCAAACCAACATGAGGGAAAAACCTACTTGACCTTGTCCTCACCAATCTACCTGTCGCAAATGCATCTGTCCATGAGAGTATTGGTAGGAGTGACCATCGTACAATCCTCGTGGAGAAGAAGTCCCGTCATCACACTGAGGGCACCATCCGTTGTGTTGTGTGGCATTACCACCGGGCTAAATGGGATAGATTCAGAACAGATCTAGCAGCTCAATACTGGGCATCCATGAGGCGCTGTGAGCCATCAGCAGCAGCAGAATTGTATTCCAGCACAATCTGTAACCTCATGGACCGGCATATTCCTCACTCTACCATTACCAACAAGCCAGGGGATCAACCCTGGTTCAATGAGGAGTGTAGAAAAGCATGCCAGGAGCAGCACCAGGCGTACCTAAAAATGAGTTGCCAACCTGGTGAAGCTACAACTCAGGACCACATGCATGCTAAACAGCGGAAGTAACATGCTATAGACAGAGCTAAGCGATTCCACAACCAACGGATCAGATCAAAGCTCTGCAGTTCTGCCATATCCAGTTGTGAATTGTGGTGGACAATTAAACAACTAACGGGAGGAGGAGGCTCCGTGAGCATCCCCATCCTCAATGATGGTGGAGTCCAGCACGTGAGTGCAAGGACAAGGCTGAAGCTTTTGCAACCACCTACAGCCAGAAGTGTCGAGTGGATGATCCATCTCGGCCGCCTCCCGATATCCCCACCATCACAGCAGCCAGTCTTCAGCCAATTTGATTCACTCCATGTGATATCAAGAAATGGCTGAGTGCACTGGAAACAGCAAAGGCTATGGGCCCCGGCAACATCCCGGCTGTAGTGCTGAAGACTTGTGCTCCAGAACTAGCCGCGCCTCTAGCCAAGCTGTTCCAGTACAGCTACAACACTGGCATCTACCCGACAATGTGGAAAATTGCCCAGGTATGTCCTGTCCACAGAAAGCAGGACAAATCCAATCCGGCCAATTACCGCCGTATCAGTCTACTCTCAATCATCAGCAAAGTGATGGAAGGTGTCATCGACAGTGCTATCAGCGGCACTTACTCACCAATAACCTGTTCACCGATGCTCAGTTTGAGTTCTGCCAGGACCACTCGGCTCCAGATCTCATTACTGCCTTGGTGCAAACATGGACAAAAGAACTGAATTCTAGAGGTGAGGTGAGAGTGACTGCCTTTGACACCAAGGCAGCATTTGACTGAATGTGGCACCAAGGAGCCCTGGTAAAATTGAAGTCAATGGGAATCAGGGGGAAAACTCTCCCGTGGCTGGAGTCATACATAGCACAAAGGAAGGTGGTAGTGGTTGTTGGAGGCCAATCATCTCAGCCCCAGGACATTGCTGCAGGAGTTCCTCAGGGCAGAGTCCTAAGCCCAACCATCTTCAGTTACTTCATCAATGACCTTCCCTCCATCATAAGGTCAGAAATGGGGATGTTCGCTGATGACTGCACAATGTTCAGTTCCATTCACAACCCCTCAGATAATGAAGCAGTCCGTGCCCGCTTGCAGCAAGACCTGGGCAACATCCAGGCTTGGGCTGATAAGTGGTAAGTAATGCAGCTTCCGGGAAACCAAAGTCTTTGGGTTCCAGGGCGGAGTATGGTTGCAAAGTGAAACTTAAAGGAATAAAAACGCTTTCCACCAGACAAGTACCAGGCAATAACTATCTCCAACAAGAGAGAGTCTAAGCACTTCCCCTTGATATTCAACGGCATTACCATCGCCGAGTTCCCCACCATCAGCATCCTGGGGGTCACCATTGACCAGAAACTTAACTGGACCAGCCACATAAATACTGCGCCTACAAGAGCAGGTCAGAGGCTGGGTATTCTTTGGCGAGTGACTCACCTCCTGACTCCCCAAAGCCTTTCCACCATCTACAATGCACAAGTCAGGAGTTTGATGGAATACTCTCCACTTGCCTGGATGAGTGCAGTTCCAACAACATTCAAGAAGCTCGACACCATCCAGAACAAAGCAGCCCGCTTGATTGGCACCCCATCCACCACCCTAAACATTCACTCCCTTCACCACCGGCGCACTGTGGCTGCAGTGTGTACCATCCACAGGATGCACTGCAGCAACTCAGCAAGGCTTCTATGACAGCACCTCCCAAACCTGCGACCTCTACCACCTAGAAGGACAAGGGCAGCAGGCACATGGGAACACCACCACCTGCACGTTCCCCTCCAAGTCACACACCATTCCAACTTGGAAATATATCGCCTTTCCTTCATCGTCGCTGGGTCAAAATCCTGGAACTCCCTTCCTAACAGCACTGTGGGAGAACCTTCACCACACGGACTGCAGCGGTTCAAGAAGGCGGCTCACCACCACCTTCTCAAGGGCAGTTAGGGATGGGCAATAAATGCTGGCCTCGCCAGCGACGCCCACATCCCACGAACGAATAAAAAAAATGTTTTCCCTTTTTAAGTATTTATCTGATTCCCTTTTGACAGTTACTATTGAAACTGCTTCCACCACCCTTTCAGGAAGTGCATTCCAGATCATAACAACTCGCTGCATAAAAAAAAGTGTCTCAGCTCCCCCCTGGCTTTTTTGCCAATTATCATAAATCTGCATCCTCTGATTATTGACCCTCCTGCCCTATTTACTCCATCAAGACCCCTTAATTTTGAACACCTCTAATAAGTCTCCCCTTGACCTTCTTCGACAGCACCTCCCAAACCCGCGACCTCTACCCCCTAGAAGGACAAGGGCAACAGGCACATGGGAACAACACCTGCACGTTCCCCTCCAAATCACACACCATCCCGACTTGGAAATATATCGCCATCGTCGTTGGGTCAAATTCCTGGAACTCCCTTCCTAACAGCACTGTGGGAGAACCTTCACCACACGGACTGCAGCGGTTCAAGAAGGCGGCTCACCACCACCTTCTCAAGGGCAATTAGGGATGGGCAATAAATGCTGGCCTTGCCAGTGATGCCCACATCCAATGGACGAATAAAAAAATAGTCACATCAAAGGGCCTCACTCATAAGATCAACTGCATGATGTATGGTTCCTTACTGAGAGACCATTAGCTCTGGGACTGGCCTTTGGCCTCAGGGCCTTCTGGCTGCTGTTCGTCTCAGGCTTGCAAATCTATTTGGTGCTGCTCCAATTTCTTCGCTCTACCATTGGCGGCCGTGACTTCAGTTACCTAGGCCCTAAGCTCTAGAATTCCCTCCCTAAGTCTCTCTGCCTCTCTACCTCTCTCTCCTCCCTTTAGACGCTCCTTAAAACCTACCTCTTTTAACAAGCTTTTGGTCACCTTCTTGATATCTCTTTATGTGGCTCGGTGTCAAATTTTGTTTGATAATCGCTCCTGTGAATTGATTTACTATGTTAAATGCGCAATACAAGTGCAAGTTTTTTTTGTTGCTGTTGTTGCAAAAGAGGTAGGCCACTTTAAGCGTTGCTACTCAGCCTCCTCAAATGCTTGAATGCTGAGGGGGATTGGGGGGCAATAGCACCAGAACCACCGCCATCTACTTCGGGAGCCCCCGGTGCCTGGACGCCCAAACTGCTAATGCACAGGTCGATGCGACAGGAGGGCAGGGGATGTCCCCTCCCACCTCATTTCATAGAATCATAGAATGGTTACAGCACAAGAAGGAGGCCATTCGGCCCATCAAGCCCGAGACGGCTCTGTGAGAGCAATCAAGTTAGTCCCATTCCCCCACTCTTTCCTCGTAGCCCTGCAAATTTTTTCCCTTCAAGTATTTATCCAATTCCTTTTTGAAAGCCATGATTGAATCTGCTTTCATCACCCTCTCAGGCAGCGCAGTCCAGATCATAACTATTTGCTGTATAAAAAGATTTCCTCATGTTGCCTTTGGTTCTTTTGCCAATCACCTAAAATCTGTCTCCTCTGGTTCTCGACCCTTCCGCCAATGGGAACAGTTTCTCATTATTTAATTTACCTAAACCCGTCATGATTTTACAAACTGTTATCAAATCTCCTTGCAACCTTTACTGCTGCAAGGAGAACAATCCCAGCTTTTTCAGTCTATCCATGTAACTGAAGTCCATCATCCCTGGAACCATTCTAGTAAATATTTACTGCGCCCTCTCTAAGGCCTTCACATCCTTCGTATATTGCGATGCCCAGAATTGGACACAATACTCCAGTTGTGGCTAAACCAGTGTTTTATAAAGGTTCAACACAACTTCCTTGCTTTTGCACTCTATGCCTCTATGTATAAAGCCCAGGAACTCGAATGCTTTTTGACTGCTTCCTCAACCTGTTCTGCCACCTTCAAAGATTTGTGCACATATACCCCCAGGTTTCTCTGTTCCTGCACCATTTAAATGAGATTGTTAGACCTGAGCCTGTTGCCCTGTTCTTCCCCCATCAGGTTTCCCAGAGCTATGTAACAGGGGCTGAGGCCTGGCAGCAGTTGGTTTGGTATACACATAACCGAGTGGTACCATCGAGTCTGCTTTCCAAGCTTTCTTTGTGAAGAAGAGCCTCAGCATGCATTAATCATCTGCCAAAGCAAGGTATATTTCCCTCTGCCTGCAGACATGGGCACGCAGGTGGTGTGGATGGGCACGTGGCGCCTCTCATGCCGCTTGACACTCCTGGCGTCCTTTGTTGGGCTTCCTTTTCTTCTTCCAGATATGTCAGATGGGGGCATTCCCATTGGGAAACCCACTAGTGTCAGAAATGGTGCTAAGGGCTGGGGTGGGGGGAGGGTGGAAATAAAAAATGGGAAGGAAGCTCCTTGGATTCTAAGTGCTGGCGACAATAAAGAGTTATGAAAGGGCTGAAATATGCTTACCTCAACATTACGGTGACCTTTCCATGACCCCGTGTATACGTACAGTCACGAACATCCATTTCATACAGATTTGACATCCCTTATGCCATAAAGTTGCGTGCAGGAGGCCTCCACCTTTAAACTAAACCGTAAATGAAGTGCCTGCCTGTTTTGAGGCAGTGACTTCTGACAACACTGGTCCCCATTCCCCTCGGTTACCCGGTACGGAATTTGCGGCCCAAATCCTGGCTGCCCGATTTGTGCCAGCGGAATGGGTAGCTGGCAGTGGGGAAGTCTACGGCTTGGGTAATTTTGCGGCATCCTTCTCAGCAATGGAAACACAAGAGCACACTGCGTGTCAGGGGGGTGGGAGCAATGACAGTTGTTCAGTAGAAGTGAATGACCCCAGGGCTATGTTGAATCAAGATCATGTGGCTGCCAGCGAACAATCGTTTTACTACGTGGTCACTTGCAGTGCACCATAAGAGACAAATGTGGAAGGGTAGTATCAAGGCATTACAGCTCTGCAGAAGCAAGGGCTTGTTGGAACTTGTGTCAATTGCCTTGAAATGGTTAGATTTGCCAAAGGGAGAGGCACATTTATCTTAATCGCATGAATTGTTTATGAAGGTTACCACAAGAGAGGCGTCACAGTGACAGGTCTGTCAGGATCAACCAGAAGAGATACCACAGGGAGCGGGGAAAATTAAATATTCATTTAACTACAAATACTGAGATGCTTTATTTTTTCCCTTATTTTCTCTTTATCGCTATTATTCACCCCGTATAAAAGTAATGAACGGGTGTTACTGTCACCGAAAGCTATTTTAGAAAAGGTTAAAAAAATAAAAATGCAATCTTGAAAATAGGACGTAATTTTAAGATTCAAACTAAGCTGGTTAAATGTGAATGCAGAATTAAATAACAAAAAAATTTCTTCGCACAAAGAGATGTGAGAATATGGAAGTCCCCACTGCGCCAGAAGGTTAGAGATGTCGAATCAATTGAGGTGTTTAGAAGGGAGGTAGATACTTGGGAAGTAAGATATAAATGGATTATGGAGAAAGGGCAGGGAATTGGAATTAAGCAGCGGAGAGCTGCCGTAGTTAATGAGACAGTGGAATAGGCTGTATGTGCTGATTGGCTTACTGCCGTTCCTATAGAAAGACAATTTTGCATAGGTGGATGCAAAATCAGTAACTATTCACCTACTTTACAAAAAGGTATTTCTAAGAGACATGCTAAGACACTATATAAAGTCTTTAAAAAAAAAAATTTCTTTTCCTCGAGGAACAGCACCTCATCTTTTGATTAAGCACTTTACAACCTTCCGGTCTCAATGTTGAGTTCAACAACTTCAGATCATAACCACTCCTCCCATTTTCTCAGACAGAAGGTTCTGGTAATGGTTCTGCTGTTACCATTCCTCTGGACCCAACTTTTGTTTCTTTACTTATCCCATTACCACTCCCTTTTGTAATATAATCACTCCTGCCCTCCATCCTATCACAGACCTTCCCTTTGTTCTTCACCCCCTCCCTTTTTTTGCTGCCTTTGTACTTGCTTATAATCTGTTCAATCTCTAACTTCTTCCAGGTCTGATGAAAGGTCTACGGCCTGAAACCTTAACTCTGTTTCTCTCTACACAAATGCTGCCTGACCAGCTGAGTGTTTCCAGCATTTTCTGTTTGTATTTGAGTTCTGGCTGAGATCCATCCTTCAACCAATACTACCAAAACAGATTGACTGGTCATTTGTTTCAAATGCTATTTGTGAGACCCTGCGTATGCCTACCATAGCTTTGGGACATCCTAAGCTAAGTCTTTCTTTTCCCATTTATCTCGCACATGTAACATGACGCCAGCAAAAAAATCATAGAATCACGGAATGGTACAGCACAGAAGGAGGCCATTTGGCCCATCCAGCCCGTGATGGCTCTTTGTAAGAGCAATCCAGTTAGTCCCATTCCCCCGCTCTTTCCCCATCGCTCTGCAAATATTTTCCCTTTAAGTGCTTATTCAATTCCTTTTTGAAAGCCACGATTGAATCTGCTTCCACCGCCCTTTCAGGCAGCGCATTCCAGATCAGAACGACACGTGGTGTGAAAAAGCTTTTCCTCATGTCGCCTTTGGTTCTTTTGCCAAACGCCTTAAATCTGTTTCCTCTGGTTCTCGACCCTTCCGCCAATCAGCTGCAGAATAACCACAGTCAACTTAAAAAATAACTCAGGCCGTCTTGTTGTGTTTCCTTTAAATTCCAGGTGAGAGAGAGAGAGAAATGTGGACCATCCCGTCAGCTGTTTTCTACCATTAAAAGCTTGGCTGGCAGCAGGAGGCTGTTTAGCGCAGATGGATTGAATTCAGCCTTCCCCGATTCAGAAGTGCAAGTGGGTGAAATAATAGTGACTCTCAGAAATGTTCTTGAGGGTGCATGGTTTACTAGAGTATAAAGTGGCACATTAATCCTGGTCGAGAAATATGCCCCTTTCTCCCTTAAGCTCCTACAACAACAACAACTTGCATTTATATAGCGCCTTTAACATAGTAAAACGTCCCAGGGCGCTTCACAGGAGAGTTATCAGACAAAGTTTGACACCGAGCTGCATAAAGAGATATTAGGACAGGTGACCAAAAGCTTGGTCAGAGGTAGGTTTTGAGGAGTGTCTCAAAGGAGGAGAGAGGGGAAGAGAGGCGGAGAGGTTCAGGGAGGGATGTGAATCTGGCATGCACGAGAGGCCAGAATCGGAGGAGCGCAAAGTTCGTGAAGGGTAGTAGGGCTGGAGGAGGTTACAGAGATAGGAAGGGGCGAGGCCATGGAGGGATTTGAACACATGGGTGAGAATTTAATTTCCATATAATGTGGACCATAGGAACGTAGGAACAGGAGTAGGCCATTCAGCCCTCGAGCCTGTTCCACCATTCAATTCAATTAGATCATGGCTGATATGCATCTTAACTCCATCTACCTGCCTTGGTTCCATAACCCTGAATATCCTTAACCTAACAAAAACTATCAATCTCAGTTTTGAAATTTTCAATTGACCCCCAGCCTCAACATCTATTTGGGGGAAGAGAGTTCCAAATTTCCACAACCCTTTGTATGAAGAAGATTATGTTTTCTTCAAATTATTCCGCTTTTGTCCAACATTGTCCCGAGTCTCCTCCTTTGGGATCTCGGATTGAATTGACAGGCGTGAGTTGTCAGGTTTGTTTTTGTATATTAATGGTGTGACTGGACAAAGTTTTTATTTCCAGTGCCAACTCATTTTTTGTCTCCTTCTGCAAGCGTCAGTTTGAGATTTGAGTCCATGAAACGAAAACCCTGACACAAGACGACAACTGAAATCACTGCAGGAGCGGGGGATGTATCAGATTCCACAAGGGCACGACTGAATCTATTATCGTGCTGCATGCATCCATTTGCATTCATTAGGCATTGGTTTCGACTTACTAGCACTGCATGTGCTTGCTCGCCGCTCACTAGTGTGGTTCACTGTGAGCTAGGTAAAATATTAAATATGCACTACTGTGCGCAATCAATTCACAACGGTGCAAAAGCTGTGCCCTGAGTCCCATAACTTCTGCAACATCTCAACCAAATCCGGTGCATTCTACTTAAGCACGTCTCCCTAATGGCTCCTTCATTTCAGGTTGTTACATGATACAGTGCAAAGCTTAACAATTTTATACTAGCATTAACACTATAACAGTCCAGCAGGCTTGCATGGATAAGTCCCATTATACTTCCCAGTCCTACCGTTAGAATAAAGCTCCCCTTTTACGTTATAACACGGTGCCTGTGTCACAAGGTCACTGAACTTTTAGTTTGCATCTTTATTCATTTGCATTTAATTTATGTTATGTAACACTCACAACAACATGCAGCTCATTAGAACACGAGGAATGCTTCTTTCCCAACTACTTGCTGAATTGAGAGTACAGTTCATCACTATGTGGTATTATTAATGTCAGAAAAAAATCACAATAGATTTTGACTGGGAACTTCATTCCACCTTAACAACAGAAAACGATGTCGTGTGGCTTTATCTGTCCTAGCAGTCGAAAGCGTGACAGCTCACAGGAAGGAATGCTACACCTTGCCTATCAATAGCAAGTGAGTTCACAATGCCTTGCAGTATTACTGAAATTCAGGTTAACAAGGACTATATTATGCCCAGCCTAATATCACAGTGGGTGGTGCGGGGGTGGGGGGAGACTTTCTCTTTGTGAAGTGATGTGTTTTGGAAGGAAAAACGAGGAGAGGCAATATATATTAAGAACATAAGAAATGTTGAGCCTGCTCCGCCAATTAATAAGATCATAGCTGATCTTTGGCCTCAACTCCACTTTCCCGCCCGATCCCCATAGCCCTTGATTCCCTTACTGTCCAAATATCCATCTAGTCAGGGGAAACAGCTTCTCAGCATCTACCCTGTCAAACCCTCTAAGAATTTCAGACGTTTCAATGAGATCACCTCTCATTCTTTTAAACGCCAGAGAATATAAGCCCATTCTACTCAATCTCTCCTCCCAGGACAACCCTCTCATCCCAGGAATCAATCTAGTGAACCTATGGTATAATTTTAAAGGGGGTGCAGGAACAGAGAGACCTGGGGGTGTATGTACACAAATCTTTGAAGGTGGCAGGACAAATTGATAAGGCTGTTTAAAAAAAAGCAGAAGGGATCCTTGGCTTTATAAACAGAGGCATAGAGTAGAAAAGCAAGGAAGTTTATAAATCACTGGTTAGGCCTCAGCTCGAGTGTTGTGCCCCATTCTGGGCGCCACACTTTAGAAAGGATGTCAAGGCCTTGGAGAGGGTGCAGAGGAGATTTACCAGAATGGTACCAGGGATGGGAGACTTCAGTTACATGGAGAGACTAGAGAAGCTGGGATTGTTCTCCTTAGATCAGAGAAGGTTAAGGGGAGATTGAGTAGAGGTGTTCAAAATTGTGAGGGGTTTTGATAGAGTAGGTAGGGAGCAACTGTTTCCACTGGCAGGAGGGTCAGGAACCAGAGGACACAGATTTATGATAATTGGCAAAAAGGGGAGTCAATGAAGAGAGTTTTTTTTACGCAGTGAGTTGTTATGATCTGGAATGCACTGCCTGAAAGGGTGGTGGAAGCAGATTCAATAGTAACTTTCAAAAGGAAATTGAATATATGCTTGAAAAGGAGAAATTTTCAGGGCTGTGGGTAAAGAGCAGGGGAGTGGAACTAATCGGATAGCTCTTTCAAAGAGGCAGCATGGACTCGATGGGCCGAATGGCCTCCTTCTGTGCTATATGATTCTATGATCGGCAGGCATAAGCACATGGATTCTGGCAAATTTGGGACAGGGGTCAGGAAGTTTTGGTGCTCATCAAGGTGAGGGACTCTATTGCTGGGAAAATGGGGGGAAGAAGATCGAACCAGATTTCCTTGATACTTTGACATGTGGAAACAGAGAAAATAAAGATCTTATGTCAAATTTATGTAGCGTCGATTTGCAAGGCCAAAAAGATGACTTAATAATAAAGCAGCACCCCTGAGCATCAGGTCTGTTGGCCATTCAATTAGTCGACTTTATTGTCATAAGGTTGCTGACAGGCACAGATTCTTAATTCATTTTGGTCAAGCGCTGTTATTGATTATCAAAGAGCTTCATCTCGTACTTTTTAATATGCCTAAGTGTACGTGTAAGTTCTATCAACTAAGTTTCTTCCTAAGTTTTCTCATTAATATGGGGTCATCTTTCACTGAAAACCGATACCAAAGCGTAATCCATTGAAAAATGTTCACTTTTTACGGCTACCAGGCTATTTTGCTTCGAGTGAGTAGGCTGCAGTTATCAGTAAGTTAGTGCTGTTGCTTATTACTCCAAAGTTTACCAGCGATCCAGTCATGCGTCACAAACTGATTTGTTTTATATATGCGTGCAGTGGGTTGCTAAATTGACCAACATCAGGACCAAAGTGTGAGGCCTCCTACAACAGGCTTTCTCCTCTGTTTTTCTTTCTGATGTGGAGATGCCGGTGATGGACTGGGGTGGACAAACGTAAGGATACGGTAGCATAGTGGTTATGTTACTGGGCTAGTAATCCAGAGGCCTGGACTAAATCCAGAGTCATGAGTTCAAATCCCGCCACGGCAGCTGGCGAATTTAAATTCAATTAATTAATTAAATTCAATTAATTAAAATAAAATCTGGAATTAAAATACTAGTATCAGTAATGATGGCCATGAAACTACCGGATTGTCGTAAAAACCCATCTGGTTCACTAATGCCCTTTAGGGAAAGAAGCCTGCCGCCCTTACCCGGTCTGGCCAAAATGTGACTCCAGACCCACAGCAATGTGGTTGATTCTTAATTGCCCTCTGAAATGGCCCAGCAAGCCACTCAGTTGTAAAATCTCGCTACGAAAAGTCATAATAAGAATAAAACCGGACGGACCACCCGGCATCGGACCACTAGGCACCGGACACGACAACGGCAAAACACCAAGCCCAGTCGACCCTGCAAGGTCCTCCTTACGAACATCTGGGGACTTGTGCCAAAATTGGGAGAGCTGTCCCACAGACGAGTCAAGCAACAGCCTGACATAGCCATACTCACAGAATCATATCTTTCAGCCAACGTCCCAGACTCTTCCATCACCATCCCTGGGTATGTCCTGTCCCACCGGCAGAGGTGGCGGTACAGTGATATACAGTCAGGAGGGAGTGGCCCTGGGAGTCCTCAACATTGACTCTGGACCCCATGAAATCTCATGGCATCAGGTCAAACATGGGCAAGGAAACCTCCTGCTGATTACCACCTACCGTCCTCCCTCAGCTGATGAATCAGTCCTCCTCCATGTTGAACACCACTTGGAGGAAGCACTGAGGGTAGCAAGGGCACAAAATGTACTCTGGGTGGGGGACTTCAATGTCCATCACCAAGAGTGGCTCGGTAGCACCACTACTGACCGAGCTGGCCAAGTCCTGAAGGACATAGCTGCTAGACTGGGCCTGCGGCAGGTGGTGAGCGAACCAACACGAGGGAAAAACTTACTTGACCTCGTCCTCACCAATCTACCTGTCGCAAATGCATCTGTCCATGACAGTATTGGTAGGAATGACCACTGCTCAGTCCTCGTGGAGACGAAATCCCGTCTTCGCACTGAGGACACCATCCAACGTGTTGTGTGGCACGACCACCGTGCTAAATGGGATAGATTCAGAACAGATCTAGCAGCTCAAAACTGGGCATCCATGAGGCGCTGTGGGCCATCAGCAGCAGCAGAATTGTATTCCAGCACAATCTGTAACCTCATGGCCCGGCATATTCCTCACTCGACCATTACCAACAAGCCAGGGGATCAACCCTGGTTCAATGAGGAGTGTAGAAGAGCATGCCAGGAGCAGCACCAGGCGTACCGAAAAATGAGGTGCCAACCTGGTGAAGCTACAACTCAGGACTACATGCATGCTAAACAGCGGAAGCTACATGGTATAGACAGAGCTAAGCGATTCCACAACCAACGGATCAGATCAAAGCTCTGCAGTCCTGCCACATCCAGTCGTGAATGGTGGTGGACAATTAAACAACTAACGGGAGGAGGAGGCTCTGCAAACATCCCCATTCTCAATGATGGCGGAGTCCAGCACGTGAGTGCAAAAGACAAGGCTGAAGCGTTTGCAACCATCTTCAGCCAGAAGTGCCGAGTGGATAATCCATCTCAGCCTCCTCCCGATATCCCCACCATCACGGAAGCCAGTCTTCGGCCAATTCGATTCACTCCACGTGATATCAAGAAACGGCTGAGTGCACTGGATACAGCAAAGGCTATGGGCCCCGACAACATCCCAGCTGTAGTGCTGAAGACTTGTGCTCCAGAACTAGCTGCGCCTCTAGCCAAGCTGTTCCAGTACAGCTACAACACTGGCATCCACCCGACAATGTGGAAAATCGCCCAGGTATGTCCTGTCCACAAAAAGCAGGACAAATCCAATCCGGCCAATTACCGCCCCATCAGTCTACTCTCAATAATCAGCAAAGTGATGGAAGGTGTCGTCGACAGTGCTATCAAGCGGCACTTACTCACCAATAACCTGCTCACCGATGCTCAGTTTGGGTTCCGCCAGGACCACTCGGCTCCAGACCTCATTACAGCCTTGGTCCAAACATGGACAAAAGAGCTGAATTCCAGAGGTGAGGTGAGAGTGACTGCCCTTGACATCAAGGCAGCATTTGACCGAGTGTGGCACCAAGGAGCCCTAGTAAAATTGAAGTCAATGGGAATCAGGGGGAAAACTCTCCAGTGGCTGGAGTCATACCTAGCACAAAGGAAGATGGTAGTGGTTGTTGGAGGCCAATCATCTCAGCCCCAGGACATTGCTGCAGGAGTTCCTCAGGGCAGTGTCCTAGGCCCAACCATCTTCAGCTGCTTCATCAATGACCTTCCCTCCATCATAAGGTCAGAAATGGGGATGTTCGCTGATGACTGCACAGTGTTCAGTTCCATTTGCAACCCTTCAGATAATGAAGCAGTCCGAGCCTGCATGCAGCAAGACCTGGACAACATCCAGGCTTGGGCTCATAAGTGGCAAGTAACATTCGCGCCAGATAAGTGCCAGGCAATGACCATCTCCAACAAGAGAGAGTCTAACCACCTCCCCTTGACATTCAACGGCATTACCATCGCCGAATCCCCCACCATCAACATCCTGGGGGTCACCATTGACCAGAAACTTAAATGGACCAGCCATATAAATACTGTGGCTACGAGAGCAGGTCAGAGGCTGGGTATTCTGCGGCGAGTGACTCACCTCCTGACTCCCCAAAGCCTTTCCACCATCTACAAGGCACAAGTCAGGAGTGTGATGGAATACTCTCCACTTGCCTGGATGAGTGCAGCTCCAACAACACTCAAGAAGCTCGACACCATCCAGGACAAAGCAGCCCGCTTGATTGGCACCCCATCCACCACCCTAAACATTCACTCCCTTCACCACCGGCGCACTGTGGCTGCAGTGTGCACCATCCACAGGATGCACTGCAGCAACTCGCCAAGGCTTCTTCGACAGCACCTCCCAAACCCGCGACCTCTAGCACCTAGAAGGACAAGGGCAGCAGGCGCATGGGAACAACACCACCTGCACGTTCCCCTCCAAGTCACACACCATCCCGACTTGGAAATATATCGCCGTTCCTTCATTGTCGCTGGGTCAAAATCCTGGAACTCCCTTCCTAACAGCACAGTGGGAGAACCGTCACCACACGGACTGCAGCGGTTCAAGAAGGCGGCTCACCACCACCTTCTCGAGGGCAATTAGGGATGGGCAATAAATGCCGGCCTTGCCAGCGACGCCCACATCCCGTGAACGAGTAAAAAAAAAGAATCTTACAACACCTGACGAAGGAGAAAGCCTCCGAAAGCTTGTGATTTTCAAATAAAACTGTTGGACTATAACCTGGTGTTGTCAGATTCCTTACGTTTTTCTTTCTGCCTTTCATTCTTTATCCATATGCTCCTTTTTCCTTCTCTCTCTTCGGCCTTGAAATTAAGCTGTGTGAAGATTAGCATACAAACGCTGAATGCAATTCCTTTGTCAGCTGTTTTAATGGAGGAGTCAACCCGTTTATTAAACAGATTAACATCTCCGTTAAAATAAAGAGCCATTTGAAATAAAATAAATGTGGGTTCACACCTCTGTTAAAATGGTGCAATAAAACAATTGCATCTGCATGTGTTCCTATGCTAATCTTCACAGAATAATCTGAAGGCCTTGAACCCTTTCCTCCATCCTGCCCAGTTGGCAAATCAGCAATTGTTTTAAATGCGAGTCATTGAAATTCAGGCTGGTGGCTGTGGGCAAAATGGCAGCCATGTTTGCTTGCATATAACAGAAAGTGTACTTCAAAATAATTTATTCGGTGAGGCGGTCTGAGATGTTTCTGAGAGACGAAATGAGGTATGATTATGGAGACAAGACCCTCTTTCTAAACTCAAGTATAAGGAATCTTACAACACCAGGTTATAGTCCAACAGTTTTATTTGAAAATCACAAGCTTTCGGAGCTTACCTCCTTCGTCAGGTGAGTGAGTGAAGGGTTCGAAGATCTCATAGCATATATTAGCCTGGGACACGATCACAGCAATCAAAGGTGTCGTTGGTGTTCAGACAGGTTAGCCACGGAAAACATTACATCCCAGTATACTGAATACACAATGGGTCAGATTACGAAGCCAGAGAGAGAAAGAGACCTGAAAGGCAGAGACAGAGAGAGAGAGAGAGAATGTCCAGTTGTATTAAAAACAGATAACTTTTTTTTTCCGCTGGTGGGGTTACGTGTCGCGTGACATGAACCCAAGATCCCGGTTGAGGCCGTCCTCATGGGTGCGGAACTTGGCTATCAATTTCTGCTCGACGATTTTGCGTTGTCGTGTGTCTCGAAGGCCGCCTTGGAGAACGCTTACCCGAAGATCGGTGGCTGAATGTCCTTGACTGCTAAAGTGTTCCCCGACTGGGAGGGAACCCTCCTGTCTGGCGATTGTTGCGCGGTGTCCGTTCATCCGTTGTCACAGTGTCTGCATGGTCTCGCCAATGTACCATGCTCCGGGGCATCCTTTCCTGCAACGTATGAGGTAGACAACGTTGGCCGAGTCACAGGAGTATGAACCATGTACCTGGTGGGTGGTGTCCTCTCGTGTGATGGTGGTATCTGTGTCGATGATCTGGCATGTCTTGCAGAGGTTGCCGTGGCAGGGTTGTGTGGTGTCGTGGACGCTGTTCTCCTGAAAGCTGGGTAATTTGCTGCGAACGATGGTCTGTTTGAGGTTGGGTGGCTGTTTGAAGGCGAGTAGTGGAGGCATGGGGATGGCCTTAGCGAGGTGTTCGTCGTCATCGATGACATGTTGAAGGCTGCGGAGAACATGGCGTAGTTTCTCCGCTCCGGGGAAGTACTGGACGATGAAGGGTACTCTGTTGGTTGCATCCCATGTTTGTCTTCTGAGGAGGTCTATGCAATTCTTCACTGTGGCCCGTCGGAACTGTCGATCGATGAGTCGAGCGTCATATCCCGTTCTTACGAGGGTGTCTTTCAGCGTCTGTAGGTGTCCATCGCGTTCCTCCTCGTCTGAGCAGATCCTGTGTATTCGCAGGGCCTGTCCATAGGGGATGGCCTCTTTGACGTGGTTCGGGTGGAAGCTGGAAAAGTGGCGCATCGTGAGGTTGTCCATGGGCTTGCGGTAGAGTGAGGTGCTGAGGTGCCCATCTTTGATGGAGATTTGTGTGACCAAGAAATAAACTGATTCTGAGGAGTAGTCCATGGTGAGTTTGATGGTGGGATGGAACTTGTTGATGTTATCATGTAGTCTCTTCAGTGATTCTTCGCCGTGGGTCCATAGAAAGAAAATGTCGTCGATGTATCTGGTGTATAGCATTGGTTGGAGGTCCTGTGCAGTGAAGAAGTCGTGCTCGAACTTGTGCATGAAAATGTTGGCGTATTGGGGTGCGAATTTGGTCCCCATGGCTGTTCCGTGTGTTTGGGTAAAGAACTGGTTATCGAAGGTGAAGACATTGTGATCCAGGATGAAGCGGATGAGTTGTAGGATGGCGTCTGGAGATTGGCTGTTGTTGGTGTTGAGTACTGAGACTGTTGCAGCGATGCTGTCATCGTGGGGGATACTGGTGTAGAGTGCCGAGACGTCCATCGTGGTGAGAAGTGTTCCTGGTTCAACTGGTCCGTGGGTGCTGAGTTTTTGTAGGAAGTCTGTAGTGTCGCGACAGAAGCTGGGGGTTCCCTGCACGATGGGTTTCAGGATGCCCTCAATGTATCCAGAGAGGTTCCCACACAGGGTTCCGTTGCCTGATACGATAGGACGTCCGGGTGTGTTGGCTTTGTGTATCTTTGGGAGGCAGTAGAAGTCTCCCACGCGGGGAGTACGTGGGATGAGAGCACGTAGATTGCTTTGAAGGTCTGGATCGAAGGTCTTGATCAGTTTGTTGAGCTGGTGAGTGTGTTCTTTGGTCGGATCTGCAGGTAACTGTCTGTAGTGTTCCTGGTTGTCCAGTTGTCGGTATGCTTCTTTGCAATAGTCCGTTCTGTTCTGTATGACGATGGCTCCTCCTTTGTCCGCTGGTTTGATGACGATGTTGCGGTTGGTCTTGAGAGCGTCGATGGCGTTACGTTGTACTCGGGTGACATTCTGGACTGTCGTGTGAGTGCGGCTGATGAATCTGGCATTGACGCATCTCCTGACAGCTTGAGCATACATGTCAAGCTTAGGGCAGCGACCCTCCGGAGGAGTCTACTTTGACTCTTTCTTCTTTGGTTGCAAAGGAACTGAGCGAAAGCCGAGTTAGATACTTGACAGTCAGATATGCAGGATTCCACCAGACAGTCATAATTTTATGTATGTTTTGTTATATGGTCTGTATAGGTTTTTTGGGACCTGATTAATGGAAATAATTAGTTTTTGAGGGGGCTTTTCTTGGGCACCACTTAATTTCTGCTGTTTTTAAATCAGCACTGATGAGCTTTTGTAACTTAGATGCCTAATAAATGCAATAATCGTACTTGGGTTTATGAGGCTATAAACAGCTGCTATGGCCAGTAACAGTTGTCAGCAGGGAAGCTGCTTTTGGCAAGTAGACTCGACAATTCTTGAGCATGGAGGTATTGTAGGAATTACACATCGTGAAATCTAATTGGAGTTTAAGTTACTTAATTAAACACAAGTCAAAGAGCTGCACCAATATATTTGTAAAACGGTGGTGTTTTAGATCTCAGTTTGTAGCGTGGCAATTAGTGGAGGTCAAGATGGACAACAACAATTTGTGTTTATATAGCGCCTCGAATGGAGTAAAATGCTCCAAAGCACTTCACAGGAGCGATTATCAAACAAAATTTGACACTGAGCCAAAGAAGGAGATGTTAGGACAGGTAACCAAAAGAGGTAGGTGTTTCAGAGGGTCTTAAAGGAGGAGAGAGAGGTAGAGAGGTGGAGGGGTTTCGGGAGGGAATTGCAAAGCTTAGGGCCTAGGCAGCTGAAGGCACAGCCGCCAATGGTGGAGCGATGAAAATCGATAAATTCAAATAGCCAATCATGGCACATGGTAAAGAAGACAGGTTTGTTTTAGGAATTTATTATTAAATGCTTGGATGAGTGCAGCCCCAACAACACTCAAGAAGCTCGACACCATCCAGGACAAAGCAGCCCGCTTGATTCGCACCCCATCCACCAACCTAAACATTCACTCCCTTCACCACCGGCGCACTGTGGCTGCAGTGTGTACCATCCACAGGATGCACTGCAGCAACTCACCAAGGCTTCTTCGACAGCACCTCCCAAACCCGCGACCTCGACCCCCTAGAAGGACAAGAGCAGCAGGCACATGGGAACACCACCTGCACGTTCCCCTCCAAGTCACACACCATCCCGACTTGGAAATATATCGCCGTTCCTTCATCGTCGCTGGGTCAAAATCCTGGAACTCCCTTCCTAACAGCACTGTGGGAGAACTGTCACCACACGGACTGCAGCGGTTCATGAAGGCGGCTCACCACCACCTTCTAAAGGGCAATTAGAGATGGGCAATAAATGCCGGCCTCGCCAGCGACGCCCACATCCCATGAATGAATTTAAAAAAATTGACGTGAGGAAAGACACAGACTGGAATAGCATTGGATCAGAAGTATTGCAGGTCCACATCTTGGTCTATACTCGAGCTAATATTCGAGTGCTAGGAAGTTCCTGCTGCCTTCGTTGAGTGCTTGAAGATGTTCACATGTAATCTCTGCAAGTCTGCATCATTATACAGTGCCATTGTCTCCAGTAATCACAATCATTCTGTTCCAATTAGTGAAACTGTAGTCGTGAAAGTTTGATAGCGATGTCAGAAAGACAAAAAAACAAAGTTGTGGGCATGGTGGGTTTGGAAAGGGCTGTTGGGTGGATAAATCCTGAATCAGAACACCAAGATATTTTAGTGTCAGCAACTCATGGGAACAAGAATTTAAACCTTATAATCGAAAATGCTCGAGACACTCAACAGGTCAGGCAGCATCAGTGGAGAAAAAGAGTTAAAGTTTCAGGTTGATATTTCCACACTTGTCTCATTATTACCTATTTTTGCCTTGCACCATCGTATTTAATCATTGCTGCCCCACCACCCTTATTTCCAACCCCCCCCCCCTTCTGCACTTGCTTAAATATTGCTAATTCGAACATCTTCCAGTCCTGAGGAAAGGTCATCGAGCTGAAACATTAACTCTTGTTTCTCTCTCTCTCTCCACAGTTGCTGCCTGACCTGCTGAATGTTTCCAGCACTGTTTTTATTTCAGATTTCCAGCATCCGCAGTGTTTTGCTTTTGTTTTAAACAGGAAAAGTGGTCACCAAGGCGCCATGTGACCCCTGAAGACCAATGCTTGGACATCCCTGATTTATGGTACAATTAACAAAAAAAAAACGTATTGGTTGAAAGAATGCAGTAATTTGTGAAGAATTGATAGAGAGTAATGTTTGCTGATAGCAGCTAATTATTACCATCAGTAATAATGTACGAATGCTTAACATGCTCAGATTTTGACAGACTGTTTGTCTTAAACGAGTTTACGCCTCTGTTTTAAAAGTAGCAGAGGGATGGATTTTGATCGGAGCTCGATATGGTAACAGCACTGACCGTCATTTCCAGGCTAAGGTGTTCCAGAATTAAACCCTGGAATGTACTGTTCACCAACAAACAATTCGTTTGTGAATTTAAAAAAAATTGACTTTTTTTTTGGCCACTGTAAATAATGTTGTCCACAAGTCAGCCGATTGCGAGATTCATTAAGCTGTTCGATATTATTTCATGCACTGAAAAAGGACTTTACAGACGTGCAGCAGAAAATCGAATTTTCTTTTTATTGCAAACGATGGGACAGTCAGCTGGCTGCCTTGCTCCAGTAAAACTGGCAAATAAAACATTTGTGGAGAAAGTGATCAGTGTTCTGATTTGCAGGCAGCACTTCTCAAACTCTCCGAATAAAACAAAAAATACGTCCTCTCCTCCTCCCATAACACGGTCACATCTCATTACTGCACGTCTCCGTGCTCCGATGCTGACACGACAGAATCATTTAAGATTCTCCCTAACGCGATGAAGAAGAAAGGACAGCGCCTCCACCCCAAAAGGACGATCACTGTTATCTCTCTTGACGACTTTAAAACTCGAGGCACTCTTGACCCCTGGGCTGATTATGGGCAGGAGGGGAGGGAGGGAGGGGGACTTGACAGCAACTGTCTCCCGAAAAGTCTGGAGAATTAGCGCTTCTGAATTTCTCATTTACATGCTGGCTGCGGCTGATTGGAATTAACTGTCAAGAGCCATGCAGGATTACACTCGGAATAAATGATCTCTGACTTCCTTGCGTTGCAATACAACAGAAAGGAGGTCACATTTTAAATATCTCTTGTGCATCCACATATTGTATTATGTGGATGAATTTCACTTCTACATACATGGCAAAAAATTCCATTGTACCTTTGTGTCTCTTGCATGATATTTATTTATTTTTGGCTGCGGGAAATAAATTGCACCATAATTATTGTGAACATGGGATTTTGTTTAATGATACCCAGACCCAGTTCCCATCTATATTTGGTGCCTTCAGAAATGTCATGAGTGTGTAATTTATCATAGCTTTAAGCTCTTAAAATTGATGAATTTTTGCCAGGATTGGAACTGGAAGCCAGAAATCGGGAATGAAATGTCCCCCACCTTATTAACGAGGTGACTTTGGGCGCCTGCTATTTTTCTCGCTGAAAAGTTTTGGATATTAACCATGGGGCTCCATGGGCCCACTCCAGGATGCTGTTGATGATAGGCCCAGCTCTTTGATGGAGGCCTGGAGGGATGGGTCTGTCGCAACGAGCTGGGATTCTTCCCACTGGGCTCCAGAGAACCTTCCAAGTCAATGCCCTAATGGGTAGGGTGAACCAGTTTCTCTGAACTTGGTTCTGTGGGGTGCCTCTCTACAGGGACAGAGTGTGTACACTTTTAAAAAGCATTTGGACAGTTACATGGGTAAGATGGGTATAGAGGGATATGGGCCAAGTGCAGGCAATTGGGACTAGCTTAGTGGTATAAACTGGGCGACATGGACATGTTGGGCCGAAGGGCCTGTTTCCATGTTGTAACTTCTATGATTCTATGATTCTATATCAGGCGACAGAAGCACTTGTTTGTTGGTTTCTCAGCCGCTTGGCTTGGAGACACCCAGCAGCCTCTCCCATCCGCCCCCCTCCTCCCAAAAAAAAAAGCTGATCAGGAAAATATCTGTACTGCGCACAGTTCTGGTTTCACTATTATAAAAAAGGATCGAGAGGCACTGGAGAAGGTGCAACGAAGATTTACAAGGATGCTACCAGAACTGAGAGGATATGCTCATCAGGAAAGATTGAACAAGCTGGGGTTCTTTCCTATAGAAAAAAATAAGGTGACTGAATAGAGGGCTTTAAGATTATGAAAGGGTTCGATAGGGTAGATGTAGCAGTCACTAGTAAATCCAATAGGGGATTCACGAGAAACTTCTTTACCCAGAGAGTGGTTGGAATGTGGAACTCGCTACCACAAGGAGTAGTAACATGAGATCAATAAGAACATAAAAATTAGGAGCAGGAGTAGGCCATAAGGCCCCTCGAGCCTGCTCTGCTAATCAATAAGATCATGGCTGATCTTCGACCTCAACTCCAGTTTCCCGCCTGATCCCCATATCCCTTGATTCCCTTAGAGTCCAAAAATCAATTTCTCATTTACATGCTGGCTGCGGCTGATTAGAATTATATTAGTTGAGGCGAATAGCATAGATGCACTTAAGGGGAAGCTAAATAAACACACGGGGGAGAAAGGAACAGAAGGTTATGCTGATAGGGTTAAATAAAGAGGGGTGGAAGAAGGTTCTTGTGAAGCATAAACACCGGCATAGACCAGTTGGGCCGAATGGCCTGTTTTTGTGCTGTACATTCTATGTCATTCTATGTAATATGTGTTTATACTGCTGAGGCAATTTTAAAATAAATGTTAACGTTTAACCAGCTTTTATGCTAAGTAGTATGGATCTGAGAGGGGTTGTGTTTATAAAGCTACATTACTTGTTACCTCTTTGTGTGTGTTGATAAAGCAGTAACTACGTGTAGAGATAAAAAAAAACTGCAAAATCCGAAATACAAGTTGAAAATGATGGAAATGCAAAGCAGGTCCAAAAACATTCGAAAAGATAAAAGTTTTCAGGGAGAGGCTCTTCATCAGAACTGACTCCAAGATAATTGTTAACTTGTCCCTTCTGCTCTTAAATGCTTGTGCCTTTTCTGTCCTGAGTTTAGTAATGTGATGAAGCAATGCATAAAAATTTAGGAATTTGTAGCAACAGAAGAAGCCCATTTGGCTCCCTTTCTCGGAGCCCCACCGAGCGACCCTTTCACCATATCCCTCAATCTCTTATCATAGAAACAGCAGTAGGCCATTCAGCCCCTCGTTCCTGCTCCGCCATTCTTTAAATCAGGGCTGATCTGTACCTCGATTCCTTTACCCGCCTTTGTTCTGTATCTCTTGATACCCTTACCAAACAATCGATCTCAGTCTTGAAAGCTCCAATTGTCCCAGCATCCACAGCCTTTTGGGGGAGAGAATTCCAGATTTCTACTCCCCTTTATGTGAAAAGGTGCTTCCTGATTCCCCTCCTAAATGGCCTAAGTCTAATTTTAAGATTGTGCCCATTCGTTCTTCACTCCCCCACCAGAGGAAATACTTTCTCTGTATCTACTGTATCCAATCCTTTTAACATTTTAAACATCTCAATCAAATCGCCCTTCAATCTTCGTTACAGAAGAACATCCAATTATCTCTTCAACCCATGAATACAGTTTGCCTCAACTCCTTCCCTGATAACTGATTCCACAACTCTATTACTCTTTGGGTGAAAATGTTATGCCTGATTTCCTCTCTTACTCCTAACTTCCTAATTCTTAACTTGAGTCCCCTCTGTTTCAACTCTTCAGTATATTGAACAGTTCGCCTGGATTAATTTTGCCATTCTCTTCATAATCTTGAAAACTTTAATTGGAACATCTTGACAGCTCTCGTTTTCTAAAGAAGACTGGGCCAATTTTAACCTTACCTGCCCAACGGAAACCCAGCGGGTGTGCAGTGAAAATGCCCCGGGTTATTCACCTGATGGAAAGCCGCCCAGATCCCGTTGACTGCAATTTTTACTCAGGCCTCTGGATGGATGGCTAAGCCAGCGGGGTCCTTCTTTAAATATGCAGATTGCATCAGGCCTTTACCACCATTTTAACTCAGGCCTGAGTGGTGAAGCCGCCATGGTTTTCCAGGCTGAAGAAAATTGGGACCTGCTGGGAAGATGAAAAGGCACAAACTGTCAACGTTCCGAAATTTCGATTGTGCGGCTAGGAGGAGTGGGAGTACTCCTCTGGGTCTACAATGGAAAGTCGCAGCCTCACCTGCATCAGACCACCCCCACCGCTCCACTTCCCTCCCATGAGACCGTCTCAGAACACCCCCTTCCCCACAACTACCTTTGTGCCGACTGGTAGCCCCTGGCTGCCCGATTTTCCCTGGGCCATCGGCTGCTTCCTGCCCATTTCCCGCCCGTTCCGGCTGAGAATTACATCGAATGTACAGCACAGAAACAGGCCATTCGGCCCAACAGGCCCATGCCGGTGTTTATGCTCCACACGAGCCTTCTCCCACCCTACTTCATCTAACCATATCACCATATCCATCTATTCCTTTCTCTTTCATGTGTTTATCTAATCTCCCCGTAAATGCATCTATGCTATTCGCCTCAGCCACTCCTTGTGATAGCGAGTTTCACATTCTAACTGCTCTCTGGGTGAAGAAGTTTCTCCTGAATCCTGAGAAGTGGACCATGGTTAATGAAGCCTGGGAGTTAAAATAGCCTGGGCTTCAAATTTTCTCCAGCAAGTGTGCTTTGCATGTGCAGGCCCATCAGGCCGAAAACCCACTCAGAGTTAAAATCGACCCCAAAGCCATTCCTTTATCTTTCCTCCTACCTTAAATTGCTGATAATTGGGAACTAATGCTCGTCTCTGTACAATGTCGTGGCCAATAAATTGTAAACAATTTTACAACACCAAGTTATAGTCCAACGATTTTATTTTTAATCCCACAAGCTTTCGGGATTAAAAATAAAATCGTTGGACTATAACTTGGTGTTGTAAAATTGTTTACAATTGTTAACCCCAGTCCATCACCGGCATCTCCACATCGTGGCCAATAAAGGTTGACTAGTCAAATGGATGACCTGTGAGAGGGCAACCTTCCCCCATCGAACCATAACCTAATAAGGAATTATTCACTTCTCGAGAGAATGAAAGAGCCTGGATTTGTGTAGCGCACATTTCCACATCTTCAAGAACTTGTTTTTTTTTTGTCTCTCGCTCTCTGCACTTTCTGCATTCTGAGGTTGTAACCAACACACTTATACATTCTAGTAACAACCACCAATGTTACACCTGCCTGTCAATTAGCCATGTTCTTTGCTTCCCTCTTGTTTTGTTACCACTCACTTTTTTTTCCAGATAGTAACAATCCCCGAAAAACTTTCCCTGTGATTTCCAATATGATTTTTCTCACGATAATCAGCCTCATTACTTTTCCTTTTACTTCTGCTGGCTCAAGGGCCCTCTCATTATTAATTCTTCTCGTCCAACTAATTTTCAACATACGTCTGTAGCAACAGAACTCAAACGCCTCCAGCCTTCTCAACTTCAGCATTCAAGGTCCCGTTTTCATATCTGTACAATGGTGCTGTCCGCGCTTAATCCTTAAGCATTCTACTCCTTAACAATAGCTTGATTTTATTATTTGACAGGGACGCCTTCATGTTATTAAATGTCCCTTTTGTAATTTCTAGCCTTCGTTTATCTTCATCTGTATTTTTGCTTCAGCCTTCCGCTCGATGCCTCTGTGAAATTATTTATTCTTGCAAGCATTTCCTCACATCTCCTCATTATTTTAGATTGGGTCTCTGTGTTCTCACCCTTATTATTTTGTTCTCCGTCTCCATGTGCTCAATTATATTCTTTGGAAAAATTCTTACATATATGTATATATTAGTGGATCCGAGTGATGCAAAATAGTGCTGTAACATAGGTATGAGTAAGAGGGTGACAAAATAGATGGCGTAAAGCAGGCACGGCTAACCTCGTATCTCGTTTTTCAACAAAATATGAAACAACATCTGAATTTTGTTAAAGTGCGATGGTAGTAAATCAAATCTGACTTGCGCTGGCAAGAAAGAAAATTCCTAGATTTACCAGCTGTGTTTATGAACTCAGAACTTAATGGGGGAAACCCAGAACGAACCCCACAACTGCTGCCCGCAAATTACTACAAATTTTAAGATCACAAGTTAATTATGCTTGAGGAAGTCCATTAATTCAGTCATCCAGAAAGACCCTAATGTCCTCCCCAACTGGCAGCGTTCAATTGTTTCTGAAATGATTTTGCCTCCGCTATATCTGGGAATTCATTCCATGTGTTGGTCACTCTTTCTGTGAAGAGAAGCCTCCTGATATCAGTCCAGAAAGTTTGCTGTTCACTCGTTTGAGCCTGTGGCCTCTTGTTCTACTCTTGCAATTTAGCTTAAAGTAATTTTCCAGATTTACCTTTTCAAGATCATTAGTCAATGTTACTTACCTCTTTAAGAATACCTCTGACATCTCTCTTTTCGAGGTTGAAAAGCCCAAGATTCTCCCCTTCTTTCTTCACAATTGCGGGATCAGCCTTGTGGCTCCTCTCTGCACTGCTTTCAGCCTTTGAAAAAAGAAAGAACTTGCATTTATATAGCGCCTTTCACGACCTCAGGGCGTCCCAAAGCGCTTTGCAGCCAATGAAGTACTTTTGAACTTTACTGTTGTAATGTAGGAAATGCGGCAGCCACTTTGCACACAGCAAGGACCCATAAACAGTAATGTGATAATGAACCAGATAATCTGTTTTAGTGACATTGGTTGAGGGATAAATATTGGCCAGGACACTGGAGAGAACTCCCTTGCACTTCTTCAAAATAGTGTCATGAGATCATTTATGTCTACCTGAGAGGGCAGGGCTTAATATCTCACCTGAGAGCTGGCACCTCCGACAGTGCAGCACTCCCTCAGTACTGCACTGGAGTATGTGCTAGAGCCCTGGAGTGGGGCTTGAACCCAAAACCTTCATGACTTCAGGAGGCGGGAGTGCTTCCCACCAAGCCAGGGCTGACACCTAATCAGCTTATTTCAAGTGCCTATGTTCAAATGGCGGTCTGAGGAATCGCGGACGAATGCGTTTACATGCTTGTGAACGATATCACACGGCAAGATTCAACCCTTTCACAGTAGTCAGTAAATGTTACGGCACATAATATAGCAGTAGACAAGCAGAATTGGTTATATTCAGCGATGAACTAGATTTTTTTTCAGCTAATGAACTGTGAAGGCAGAAAATTTCCACAGAATTCAAATTTGTTGATCTCATACTTCTGCAAAAACAAATGAACAAAATGTTTTCATTCCACAGCATAAGTGAGGGCAAGCTATTAGTCTTCAGTGCAGTGAAGCACAAGGAGAATAGAGACAGTCGTTTTAATGTGGAATCCACCAAACTTGGTCTCACATCAGGGAGAGTTCTTTACTGTCTGCACACGTGTGCACGAAAGCAGCAACGTTGTTATGAGCTGAACACTGATTCCCATATTAGTGTTTGTAACTTGCCACCCAACCACCGTAAACATCCACTCCCTCTACCACCAGCGCACCGTGCTGGCAGTGTGTACTATGTACAAGATGCACTGCAGCAACTCGCCAAGACTTCTTTGACGGCACCTCCCAAATCCGCGACCTTCACTACCTAGATGGACAAGGGCAGTAGGCGCCTGGGAACACCATCACCTCCAAGTTGCCCTCCAAGTCACACACCATCCTGACTTGGACTTATATTGGCCGGAGGGTCAAAATCCTGGAACTCCCTACCTAACAGCACCGTGGGAGCATGGACTGCAGTGGTTCAAGAAGGTGGCTCACCGCCACCTTCTCAAGGGGCAACTCGGGATGGGTAACAAATGCCGGCCTTGTTAGCAATGCCCATATCCCACGAATGAATAATAACAAAAAAAGATTGTGTGGAAACATTTAATAAATACATTCATCAAATGCATTTATACCAGTAACACAGCACACCTTGTACCGTTGTGACTCCACTTTTGAGGATAGATTGCAGACTTCATCAAGGCTCGACGGAAATGGGTCTGTATATGCAAAACACAAATAAATATGATGCAGTGCTGAAGCACACAGTTAAAATGGCAGGCGCACAGTTCCTTGATGAGATGCAGAACCACGACTGAGTTAGAAGGCAGCAATGGGTGAAGCATTGCTTAGGACCTGCACTGAATACGTCCACTTATTTTGTAAAATGATGACATTCAATCTTACTGATTCTGTTATTTACATGACTTGACAGAAGCATTTCAAAAATCAACGTTTGTTTTATTTTGGGTGTTGAAAGAATAAATAATGACATGCTCTCCCCTCTTTCAAGGATGAGATCGTGTTTGCTCATGGTTACCATCCTCGTAGCCCGTCTTGTACTTTTCGGCTGTTTTGAGGAAGGCGTCAGGAAGAGCAATCAATGCCACTACTGGGTCTAAAAGGAGGTCAATCACTGTGGGACAACAGTCACTGCTGCTGCGGGTCTGGTCTAACCCTATCAGAGCTCCTTTGCGAAAAGCTTGACTTGTGAGAGAGAGAGAGGAGCCTCAGGTCCTGTCATTTCTGGAACCGTTTCTGAAGATGATACAGTGACTGCCTCTGGCAGCATCACAAGTTACACCTCCATAGTATCAGCCATGGCTCAGTGGGTAGCATTCTTGCCTCTGAGTTAGAAGGTTGTGGGTTCATATCTCACTCCAGAGATTTGAGCACGAAATCCATACTGACACACCAGTGTAGTACTGAGGGAGTGCTGGACTGTCAGAGATGCTGTCTTTCAAATGAGATGTTAAACTGAGGCCCTAACTGCCCACTCAGGTGGATGTAAAAGATCCCACAACACTATTTTGAAGAAAAGCAGGGGACTTCTCCCTGGTGTCCTGGGCAATATTTATCCCTCAACCAACATCAGTAAAACAGATTATCTGGTCATTATCACATTGCTGTTTGTGGGACCTTGCTGTGCGCAAATTGGCTGCCACGTTTCCTACATTACAACAGTGACTACACTTCAAAAAGTACTTCCTTGGCTGTAAAGTGCTTTGGGACATCATGAGGTTGTGAAAGGCGCTATAGGAATGCAAGACTTTCTTTCTTTCTTTTCACTTTGACCAACCTCATGCAGTGCTGTGAGAACTTGTTCACCCTTTTCCTTATGTTGCCTAATGAATGTCGGCCAGATACTTTAATTTTGACTGCAGTTGCTTGGACAATGCCAAGCACCTCCCAGTGGGATCCCCAAACTTTGGAATGGACGTCTCCTCTGGTTGCATCTTCTGACAGCTGGGGCCAAATACTGTGACATTTGAGCGTCCTTGATATTTCAGTTTCCCTGGCACCTCACTTAGCATTGCTCCAATCTTTCCCACACTGCTGCAAGGTCCTTTAAACTACCGCGGCTCCAATTAAAATTGAAACTGTCCCATCTCACTGCCAGACGTGACTTTCGCCTGAGGTGCCTTTTCTTGGTGCCAAACATTCTTCTTCAACATTTCACCGTCTCAATAACTGGCAGTTCCACATCCATCATTAAACTGCTTTTCCCTTGCTTAGCAATCTTTAAAAATCGCACATACCTTGCCTCCTGGCAGCGGCAGTATTGAAGAAACCCTACAGCTCCCCCGCCACCCTCCCCCTCCCACCCTGATGCTGTGAGGACCCCTACGTAGAAATAAGTTGATTCTGGCATTCAAGCTCATAGTCTGTGGACTAATATTAAAAAAAAATTGGAAACTATAGAATCATAGAATCATAGAAGTTTACAACATGGAAACAGACCCTTCGGCCCAACATGTCCATGTCGCCCAGTTTATACCACTAAGCTAGTCCCAGTTGCCTGCACTTGGCCCATATTCCTCTATACCCATCTTACCCATGTAACTGTCCAAATGCTTTTTATAAGACAAAATTGTACCCGCCTCTACTACTGCCTCTGGCAGCTCGTTCCAGACACTCACCACCCTTTGAGTGAAAAAATTGCCCCTCTGGACCCTTTTGTATCTCCCCCCTCTCACCTTAAATCTATGCCCCCTCGTTATAGACTCCATGACCCCTGAAGAAACGATGTTAAAGAGTGCATCGAGGGTTTGTTTTCTGCGGTACCTTCTGATATAAGGCCACAGCTGTTCTCGGAAAGCTGGGGAGTTGTAGTGACACCTGAAGAAACCAGGGCTGCCAGTGACCATTGCATCTCCATCAGGATACCCCGTTTCATAGGATAGGACTCTTTGTACTGCAGGGAGCAAAATGTGGGGACGTGGAGCCATGGCAGAATACAACCAAATGTAGAAGAGCAGGAATTGTCTCAAATGCACTTAGTAAACTAAATCGGACCATCTGATTGCCACTGCTAATTGATAACCCTACATCTGTAAAACAGCTTAAGCTTAAGAGGAGTCATTGTGACTTAAGCTTGATAGCAGTGTATTTTTCTTTTTTTATTTTATAATCTCTGTACTATTTCTTTGAAGTATTCATAATAAACCCGTTTCTTTTTGAGCTTCGTCCAGTCTTTCCACACATCCCAGCTTGCATTCTCCACCCTATCAACATTGGACTTCTGTACCACTCTTCTTCCACTCCACCACTGGTAGCAGAGCCCTCAACTATGATGCCCCCCACACTCAAGTATTTTCTTCCTAAACCCTTCCACGTTCCTACACCTCTCCCCAAATTCAAATCCTTTCTTCGACCATGCCTTTGGCCACCTCCTGTAGCTATCCTCGAAACTTTTGTTGAGTGTCGATCCCCCTTGACACCGCGTTGAAGTGCCTTGGGACACTTTTCTACATTAAAGGCACCACATAAGTGCAAGTTGTTGTTATACTGGGTGTCTCCCTGCATTTGCTTCTTATTAAGTTCCTTAATAAGATGCACACGAGGCTCGTGTGGAGCATAACCAGTTGTGCCGAATGGCTTGTTTCTGTGCTGTAAATTCTATGCAATTCTATGTAATTACAGCACAATTTTCATCTGATGGTAATTGGTGCAAGCCAGAATTTTCAAATGTACAGTTTGCACATAAGTACTACAACAACAAGCATTTACATAGCGGTGTTAGCATAGAAAAACGTCGCAAGGCACTTCACAAATGGATGGCGAGCCAAAGAAGGAGATCTTAGTAGGGGTGACTAAAAGCTTGGTTAAGGAGGTGAGATTTAAGGAAGGCCTTAAAGGAAGAGAGGGAAACGCACACAAGGTGGGGTTTAGGGATGCAATTTCAGAGTGTGGGGCCAAGGCAACTGAAGACACGGCTGTCAACAGTGGGACGAAGGGAGGGGGATGCACAAGAAGCCAGAGTCATCAGGGGAGTCGTCGAGGTCAATGGGGTGGCAGTGAATATGGGTAGGAGAGGTTATATGAATGGTGAGGTTTAAGCAGGACAGGATGGTGGTGATTTTGGGGGAGTGAGGGCATGAGAAGCAGTGATGGAGATTGCATAAGAACATAAGAAATAGGAGCAGGAGTAGGCCACATGGACCCTCGAGCCTGCTCCGCCATTAAATCAGATCATGATCTTCGACCTCAACTCCACTTTCCTGCCCGATCCCCATATCCCTTGATTCCCCTAGAGTCCAGAAATCTGTCCATCTCAGCCTTGAGTATGTTCAACGACTCAGCATCCACAGCCCGCTGGGGTGGAGAATTCCAAAGATTCACAACCCTCTGAGTGAAGAAGCATGAAAAGTCACTCCAAGCAGAGTTTTAGGGATGAAAGGAGGGATCATAAGACCATAAGAGATAGGAGCAGGAGTAGTCCATTCGGCCCCTCGAGCCTGCTCTGCCACTTAATGAGATCATGGCTGATCTGATTTTTACCTCAACTCCACTTTTCTGCCTTTTCCCCATATCCTTTGACTCCCTTGCTGATCAAAAATTTGTCTAACTCAGCCTTGATTGTATTCAATGACTCAGCCTCCACAGCTTTTTGGGGTAAAGAATTCCAAAGATTCACAACCCTCTTGGAGAAGAAATTCCTCCTCATTTCCATCTTAAATGGGCGACCCCTTACTCTGAGACTATGCCCCCTAGTTTTAGATTCCCCCATGAGGGGTAACATCCTCTCAGCATCTACCCTATCGAGTCCCATCAGAATCTTATATGTTTTAATAAGATCTCCTCTCATTCTTCTAAACTCCAATGAGTATAGACCCAACCTGTTCAATCTTTCCTCATAAGACAACCCTTCCATACCCGAAATCTAGTGAACCTTCTCTGAACTGCCTCCAATGCAAGTATAGTCTTCCTTAAATAAGGGCACCAGAACTGTACGCAGTACTCCAGGTGTGGTCTCACCAGCACCCTGTACAGTTGAAGCATGACTTCCCTGCTTTTATACTCCACCTCCTAGAAATAAAGGCCAATATTCCATTTGCCTTCCGGGTTACCTGCTGCACCTGTATGTTGACTTTTTGTGTTTCATGTACGAGGACACCCAGATCCCTCTGTACCACAGCATTTTGTAGTATTTCCCCATTCAAATAATATTTTGCTTTTTTATTTTTCCTCCCAAAGTGGATGACTTCATATTTCCCAAATTATATTCCATCTGTCAAATTTTTGCCCATTCACTTAACTTGTCAATATCCCTTTGTGTCCTCATTGCAACTTGCTTTTCCACCTATCTTTGTATCATCAGCAAATTTGGCCACAATCACTCTGTTCCTTCATCCAAGTCATTGATATATATTACAAATAGTTGAGGCCCCAGCACTGAGCCCTGCGGCACCCCACTAGTTACAGATTGCCATTTTGAAAATGACCCTTTTATCCCGACTCTTTGTTTTCTGTTAGTTAGCCAATCCTCTATCCATGCCAATATATTACCCCCAACACCATGAGCTCTTATCTTGTGCAGTAATCTTTTATGTGGCACCTTATCGAATGCCTTTTGGAAATCCAAGTATACTGCATCCATTGGTTCCCCTTTATCCACCCTGCCCATTACTTCCTCAAAGAACTCTAATAAATTTGTCAGTCACAATTTCCCCTTCATAAAACCATGTTGACTCTCTTTGATTGTATTATGAGTCTCCAAATGAGTCTCAATTATGAGGGAGGATCTCGCGTGGAGAAACACAGAGTGAGGCCTGGAGAAGGTGGTAGACAAGGCAGATTTTAAAGAAGATGTGAGAGGTGGAACAGGGTGAGGTGCTTGAAGAAGGAGAAGGCACCAGAGGAACGGAAGGAAAGAACAAGATGTGACTTGGTTATAAGGTTGGGTTGGGCAGATGGCACGGAAAGTATATTTCAGTAATGGGCAAGATGTCGCCACCCATGAACCAAGTTTCAATCAAAGACAAGGTCAAGTCAATCATCTACAATAAGGCCGTGGATTGTAAGCGCCTTGTTCGCAAGTGAACGGATGTTCTGCGGGGGGGGGGAAATGCAGAGGGGAGCGGCGGTGGATGCGATGGGAAGGAGGTCGGTAAGGTTAGCAACCAGCAGTTGTGCTGGGTGGGAAGATCGGTGAGAGAGGAGGGTGGGGCAGTTGGGGTTACTGCTCGTAAGGAGGCAGCAATGGGTGCTTCAACGAGCCCTTCGGAGAATGCCAGGAGAGGCAAACAGGGTAGCCGTGGGCTCATTCAAGTAGCCAGTTTGAGAACATTTCGAAAGAGCCATGATTTTGGATGTGGGTAAATTGCAGTTGTCTGTTTTGTGCTTGCAGATCGGAACTGAGTACAAGCTGTTGAGCGGGTCACAGCATCTGAGCCTACCTCTTTATTCAACTCATTATTTACTTGGATACTGCTACTTCTTGAATTTCAATCCACTACTTTATGCTCTGTGATGTACTTTTTGATGGTTGAACAGACTACAATGGAGCTGAACAGCACTACCCTTAGTGTGCAGGTTGTAGCTCTGTAACTATCCGAAGTGGTGAAAATCTAGTATCTCCCCGGTGACTGTGCTGGTGGGTAGCAGTCTATGTTCTCCAGTATATTTTTGCTTTCATGTCTTTTGTAATGACTTCCCCTTTCCACCTACAACATTTGTTTGTTTCTCCCTCTGCAAGTTACAAAAAAAAAGATAGAATTATATAGTTAAGATCTCAGGAGAGCGCTGGGAAGTGTTGCCTCATAATAGGCAGTACATTCGGTGTTTGGTGCATTGTTTCTTCCAGTTGCTGATAGTTTAGACTGAGTCCAGTATAGTCTTCTCCCTGTATCTCTCTCTCTCTCTCTCTGTGATTTCTCTGCTCTAGAGATTATGCTTTCTGGTCTTTACACAGCTAATATGTCGGCCCATTCCAAGACATCAACTATTTTTTTATTCGTTCATGGGATGTGGGCGTCGCTGGCGAGGCCAGCATTTATTGCCCATCCCTAACTGCCCTTGAGAAGGTGGTGGTGAGCCACCTTCTTGAACCGCTGCAGTCCGTGTGGTGACGGTTCTCCCACAGTGCTGTTAGGAAGGGAGTTCTTGGATTTTGACTCAGCGACGATGAAGGAACGGCGATATATTTCCAAGTCGGGATGGTGTGTGACTTGGAGGGGAACGTGCAGGTGGTGTTGTTCCCATGTGCCTGTTGCCCTTATCCTTCTAGGTGGTAGAGGTCGCGAGTTTGGGAGGTGCTGTCAAAGAAGCCTTGGCGAGTTGCGGCAGTGCATCCTGTAGACAGTACACACTGCAGCCACAGTGCGCCGGTGGTGAAGGGAATGAATGTTTCGGGTGGTAGATGGGGTGCCAATCAAGTGGGCTGCTTTGTCCTGGATGGTGTCGAGCTTCTTGAGTGTTGTTGGAGCTGCACTCATCCAGGCAAGTGGAGAGTATTCCATTACATTCCTGACTTGTGTCTTGTAGATGGTGGAAAGGCTTTGGGGAGTCAGGAGGTGAGTCACTCGCCGCAGAATACCCAGCCTCTGACCTGCTCTTGTAGCCACAGTATTTATGTGGCTGGTCCAGTTAAGTTTCTGGTAAATGGTGACCCCCAGGATGTTGATGGTGGGGGATTCGGCGATGGTAATGCTGTTGAATGTCAAGGGGAGGAGGTTAGACTCTCTTTTGTTAGAGATGGTCATTGCCTGGCATTTGTCTGGCGCGAATGTTACTTGCCACTTATCGGCCCAACCCTGGATGTTGTCCAGGTCTTGCTGCATGCCGGCACGGACTGCTTCATTATCTGAGGGGATGCAAATGGAGCTGAACACCGTGTAATCATCAGTGAACATCCCCATTTCTGAACTCATGATGGAGGGAAGGTCATTGATGAAGCAGCTGAAGATGGTTGGGCCCAGGACACTGCCCTGAGGAACTCCTGCAGCAATGTCCTGGGCTGAGATGATTGGCCTCCAACAACCACTACCATCTTCCTTTGTGCTAGGTATGACTCCAGCCAATGGAGAGTTTTCCCCCTGATTCCCATTGACTTCAATTTTACTAGGGCTCCTTGGTGCCACACTCGGTCAAATGCTGCCTTGATGTCAAGGGCAGTCACTCTCACTTCACCTCTGGAATTCAGCTCTTATGTCCACGTTTGGACCAAGGCTGTAATGAGGTCTGGAGCCGAGTGGTCCTGGTTGAACCCAAACTGAGCATCGGTGAGCAGGTTATTGGTGAGTAAATGTCGCTTGATAGCACTGTCTACGAAACCTTCCATCACTTTGCTGATGATTGTGAGTAGACTGATGGGGCAGTAATTGGCCGGATTGGATTTGTCCTGCTTTTTGTGGACAGGACATACCTGGGAAACTTTCCACATTATCGGGTAGATGCCAGCGTTGCAGCTTACTGGAACAGTTTGGCTCGAGGCACAGCTAGTTCTGGAGCACAAGGCTTCAGCACTACCACTGGGATGTTGTCGGGGCCCATAGCCTTTGCTGTATCAAGTGCACCCAGCCGTTTCTTGATATCATATGGAGTGAATCGAATTGGCTGAGAACTGGCTTCTGTGATCGTGGGGATATCGGGAGGAGGCCGAGATGTCACATTCTTCCTTATTTAGTACTGTCGACCTTACACGTCCGTAACAACCCCAAGAAACATTCCCTGTGACTCTCCAATAATGTGCTCACCGTGTACACCATCTTATCACTTCTCTCTTCCCTTGTGTTGGCTCAAGGACCCTCTCGTTAGTTGTTAGTTTAGTGCAGATTACTTTCAACATACATCTGTCGTACCAAAACTCAAACATGTCCAGTCTCACTTCCATGTTCACCGTCTAATTTTTACATCCCTACAATAGTATTGACCACAAATAAAACTTAAGCGTTCTGCTCCTTATTGATATCTTGATTTCATAGTTGTGTAGAAGTTCCTTCATATTGTTAAGTGTCTCTTTTGCCATCTTCAATTAACTTTTTCATTGTTTTTGACTAGCTGATGTCATCAGAGCCTTTATCTTCGCTGCTTGTGGGGAACACAGATTCCCCAGTTTGGGCTCTCGGCAAATGGATCGTTCCGCCGACAAATGGATCGTCCCGCCGACAAGTGGATCGTCCCGCCGACAAATGGATCGTCCCGCCGACAAGTGGATCGTCCCGCCGACAAGTGGATTGTCACGCTGACAAGTGGATCGTCCCGCCGACAAGTGGATCGTCCCGCCGACAAGTGGATCGTCCCGCCGACAAGTGGATCGTCCCGCCGACAAGTGGATCGTCACGCTGACAAGTGGATCGTCCCGCCGACAAATGGATCGTCCCGCCGACAAGTGGATCGTCCCGCCGACAAGTGGATCGTTCTGTCGACAAGTGGATCGTCCCGCCGACAAGTGGATCGTTCCGCTGACAAGTGGATCGTTCCGCCGACAAGTGGATCGTCCCGCCGACAAGTGGATCGTTCCGCCGACAAGTGGATCGTCCCGCCGACAAGTGGATCGTTCCGCCGACAAAGGGATCGTCCCACCGACAAATGGATCGTTCCGCCGACAAGTGGATCGTCCCACCGACAAAGGGATCGTCCCACCGACAAGTGGATCGTTCCGCCGACAAGTGAATCGTCCCACCGACAAGTGGATCGTCCCACCGACAAGTGGATCGTCCCACCGACAAAGGGATCGTCCCGCCGACAAGTGGATCGTCCCGCCGACAAGTGGATCGTCCCGCCGACAAGTGGATCGTCCCGCCGACAAGTGGATCGTTCTGTCGACAAGTGGATCGTTCCGCCGACAAGTGGATTTTCCCGCCGACAAATGGATCGTTCTGTCGACAAGTGGATCGTCCCGCTGACAAGTGGATCATTCTGTCGACAAGTGGATCATCACGCTGACAAGTGGATCGTCCCACCGACAAGTGGATCGTCCCGCCGACAAGTGGATCGTCCCGCTGACAAATGGATCGTTCTGTCGACAAGTGGATCGTCCCGCCGACAAGTGGATCGTCCCGCTGACAAGTGGATCGTCACGCCGACAAGTGGATCGTCCCGCCGACAAGTGGATCGTCCCACCGACAAGTGGATCGTCCCGCTGACAAGTGGATCGTCACGCCGACAAGTGGATCGTCCCGCCGACAAGTGGATCGTCCCACCGACAAGTGGATCGTCCCACCGACAAGTGGATCGTCACGCTGACAAGTGGATCATTCTGTCGACAAATGGATCATCACGCTGACAAGTGGATCGTCACGCTGACAAATGGATCATTCTGTCGACAAGTGGATCGTCCCGCCGACAAGTGGATCGTCACGCTGACAAGTGGATCATTCTGTCGACAAGTGAATCGTCCCGCCGACAAGTGGATCGTCACGCTGACAAGTGGATCATTCTGTCGACAAGTGGATCGTCCCACCGACAAGTGGATCGTCACGCTGACAAATGGATCGTTCTGTCGACAAGTGGATCGTCCCACCGACAAGTGGATCGTCCCACCGACAAGTGGATCGTCCCACCGACAAGTGGATCGTCACGCTGACAAGTGGATCATTCTGTCGACAAGTGGATCGTCCCGCCGACAAGTGGATCGTCACGCTGACAAATGGATCGTTCTGTCGACAAGTGGATCGTCCCACCGACAAGTGAATCGTCCCGCCGACAAGTGGATCGTCACGCTGACAAGTGGATCATCACGCTGACAAGTGGATCGTCCCGCCGACAAGTGGATCATCACGCTGACAAGTGGATCGTCCCGCCGACAAGTGAATCGTCACACCGACAAGTGGATCGTCCCGCTGACAAGTGGATCGTCCCGCTGACAAGTGGATCGTCCCGCCGACAAGTGGATCGTCACACTGACAAGTGGATCGTCCCGCTGACAAGTGGATCATTCTGTCGACAAGTGGATCATCACGCTGACAAGTGGATCGTCCCACCGACAAGTGGATCGTCACGCTGACAAGTGGATCGTCACGCTGACAAGTGGATCATTCTGTCGACAAGTGGATCATCACGCTGACAAGTGGATCATTCTGTCGACAAGTGGATCGTCACGCTGACAAGTGGATCGTCCCGCTGACAAGTGGATCGTCCCACCGACAAGTGGATCGTCCCACCGACAAGTGGATCATTCTGTCGACAAGTGGATCATCACGCTGACAAGTGGATCGTCACGCTGACAAGTGGATCGTCACGCTGACAAATGGATCGTCACGCTGACAAGTGGATCGTCACGCTGACAAGTGGATCGTTCTGTCGACAAGTGGATCGTCCCGCTGACAAGTGGATCGTTCTGTCGACAAGTGGATCGTCCCGCCGACAAGTGGATCGTTCTGTCGACAAGTGGATCGTCCCGCCGACAAGTGGATCGTCCCGCCGACAAGTGGATCGTTCCGCCGACAAGTGGATCGTCCCGCTGACAAGTGGATCGTTCTGTCGACAAGTGGATCGTCCCGCCGACAAGTGGATCGTCCCACCGACAAGTGGATCGTCCCACCGACAAGTGGATCGTTCTGTCGACAAATGGATCGTCCCGCCGACAAGTGGATCGTTCTGTCGACAAATGGATCGTCCCGCCGACAAGTGGATCGTTCTGTCGACAAATGGATCGTTCCGCTGACAAGTGGATCATTCTGTCGACAAGTGGATCATCACGCTGACAAGTGGATCGTCCCACCGACAAGTGGATCGTCACGCTGACAAGTGGATCGTCCCACCGACAAGTGGATCGTCCCACCGACAAGTGGATCATTCTGTCGACAAGTGGATCGTCACGCTGACAAGTGGATCGTCACGCTGACAAGTGCATCGTCACGCTGACAAGTGGATCGTCACGCTGACAAGTGGATCGTTCTGTCGACAAGTGGATCGTCCCGCTGACAAGTGGATCGTTCTGTCGACAAGTGGATCGTCCCGCTGACAAGTGGATCGTTCTGTCGACAAGTGGATCGTCCCGCCGACAAGTGGATCGTTCTGTCGACAAGTGGATCGTCCCGCCGACAAGTGGATCATTCCGTCGACAAGTGAATCGTCCCACCGACAAGTGGATCGTTCTGTCGACAAATGGATCGTCCCGCCGACAAGTGGATCGTTCTGTCGACAAATGGATCGTCCCGCTGACAAGTGGATCGTTCTGTCGACAAATGGATCGTTCCGCCGACAAATCGATCGTTCTGTCGACAAATGGATCGTCCCACCGACAAGTGGATCGTTCCGTCGACAAGTGGATCGTCCCACCGACAAATGGATCGTCCCGCTGACAAGTGGATCGTTCTGTCGACAAGTGGATCGTCCCGCTGACAAGTGGATCGTTCTGTCGACAAGTGGATCGTCCCGCCGACAAGTGGATCATCCCGCCGACAAGTGGATCGTCCCACCGACAAGTGGATCGTCCCGCCGACAAGTGGATCGTCCCGCCGACAAATGGATCGTTCTGTCGACAAATGGATCGTACCACCGACAAATGGATCGTCCCACCGACAAGTGGATCCTTCTGTCGACAAGCGGATCGTCCCGCCGACAAGTGGATCGTCACGCTGACAAATGGATCGTCCCGCCGACAAGTGGATCGTCCCGCCGACAAGTGGATCGTTCTGTCGACAAATGGATCGTCCCACCGACAAATGGATCGTCCCACCGACAAGTGGATCGTCCCGCCGACAAATGGATCGTTCTGTCGACAAGTGGATCGTCCCGCCGACAAGTGGATTTTCCCGCTGACAAATGGATCGTTCCGCTGACAAATGGATCGTTCCGCCGACAAATGGATCGTCCCGCCGACAAGTGGATCGTCCCACCGACAAGTGGATCGTTCCGCCGACAAATGGATCGTCCCGCCGACAAGTGGATCGTTCTGCCGACAAATGGATCGTCCCGCCGACAAATGGATCGTCCCGCCGACAAGTGGATCGTTCTGCGGACAAGTCGATCGTCCCGCCGACAAGTGGATCGTCCCGCCGACAAGTGGATCGTCCCGCCGACAAGTGGATTTTCCCGCCGACAAATGGATCGTCCCGCCGACAAGTGGATCGTCCCGCCGACAAGTGGATCGTCCCACCGACAAGTGGATTGTCCCGCCGACAAGTGGATCGTCCCGCCGACAAGTGAATCGTCCCGCCGACAAGTGGATCGTCCCACCGACAAGTGGATCGTCCCGCCGACAAGTGGATCGTCCCGCCGACAAGTGGATCGTCCCGCCGACAAGTGGATCGTCCCGCCGACAAGTGGATCGTTCTGTTGACAAATGGATCGTCCCACCGACAAGTGGATCGTTCCGTCGACAAGTGGATCGTCCCACCGACAAGTGGATCGTCCCGCTGACAAGTGGATCGTCCCGCTGACAAGTGGATCGTTCTGTCGACAAGTGGATCGTCCCGCTGACAAGTGGATCGTTCTGTCGACAAGTGGATCGTCCCGCCGACAAGTGGATCGTCCCGCCGACAAGTGGATCGTTCTGTCGACAAATGGATCGTCCCACCGACAAATGGATCGTCCCACCGACAAGTGGATCGTTCTGTCGACAAGTGGATCGTCCCGCCGACAAGTGGATCGTCCCGCCGACAAGTGGATCGTCCCGCCGACAAGTGGATCGTTCTGTCGACAAATGGATCGTCCCACCGACAAATGGATCGTCCCACCGACAAGTGGATCGTCCCGCCGACAAGTGGATCGTTCTGTCGACAAATGGATCGTCCCGCCGACAAGTGGATCGTTCTGTCGACAAATGGATCGTCCCGCCGACAAGTGGATCGTTCTGTCGACAAATGGATCGTCCCGCTGACAAGTGGATCGTTCTGTCGACAAATGGATCGTTCCGCCGACAAATCGATCGTTCTGTCGACAAATGGATCGTCCCACCGACAAGTGGATCGTTCCGTCGACAAGTGGATCGTCCCACCGACAAGTGGATCGTCCCGCTGACAAGTGGATCGTTCTGTCGACAAGTGGATCGTCCCGCTGACAAGTGGATCGTTCTGTCGACAAGTGGATCGTCCCGCCGACAAGTGGATCATCCCGCCGACAAGTGGATCGTCCCACCGACAAGTGGATCGTCCCGCCGACAAGTGGATCGTCCCGCCGACAAGTGGATCGTTCTGTCGACAAATGGATCGTCCCACCGACAAATGGATCGTCCCACCGACAAGTGGATCCTTCTGTCGACAAGCGGATCGTCCCGCCGACAAGTGGATCGTCACGCTGACAAATGGATCGTCCCGCCGACAAGTGGATCGTCCCGCCGACAAGTGGATCGTTCTGTCGACAAATGGATCGTCCCACCGACAAATGGATCATCCCACCGACAAGTGGATCGTCCCACCGACAAGTGGATCGTCCCGCCGACAAATGGATCGTTCTGTCGACAAGTGGATCGTCCCGCCGACAAGTGGATTTTCCCGCTGACAAATGGATCGTTCCGCTGACAAATGGATCGTTCCGCCGACAAATGGATCGTCCCGCCGACAAGTGGATCGTCCCACCGACAAGTGGATCGTTCCGCCGACAAATGGATCGTCCCGCCGACAAGTGGATCGTTCTGCCGACAAATGGATCGTCCCGCCGACAAATGGATCGTCCCGCCGACAAGTGGATCGTTCTGCGGACAAGTCGATCGTCCCGCCGACAAGTGGATCGTCCCGCCGATAAGTGGATCGTCCCGCCGACAAATGGATCGTCCCGCCGACAAGTGGATCGTCCCGCCGACAAGTGGATCGTCCCACCGACAAGTGGATTGTCCCGCCGACAAGTGGATCGTCCCGCCGACAAGTGAATCGTCCCGCCGACAAGTGGATCGTCCCACCGACAAGTGGATTGTCCCGCCGACAAGTGGATCGTCCCACCGACAAGTGGATCGTCCCGCCGACAAGTGGATCGTCCCACCGACAAGTGGATCGTCCCGCCGACAAGTGGATCGTCCCGCCGACAAGTGGATCGTTCTGTCGACAAATGGATCGTCCTGCCGACAAGTGGATCGTTCTGTTGACAAATGGATCGTCCCACCGACAAGTGGATCGTTCCGTCGACAAGTGGATCGTCCCACCAACAAGTGGATCGTTCTGTCGACAAATGGATCGTCCCGCCGACAAGTGGATCGTTCTGTCGACAAATGGATCGTCCCGCTGACAAGTGGATCGTTCTGTCGACAAATGGATCGTTCCGCCGACAAATGGATCGTTCTGTCGACAAATGGATCGTCCCACCGACAAATGGATCGTTCCGTCGACAAGTGGATCGTCCCACCGACAAGTGGATCGTCCCGCTGACAAGTGGATCGTCCCGCTGACAAGTGGATCGTTCTGTCGACAAGTGGATCGTCCCGCTGACAAGTGGATCGTTCTGTCGACAAGTTGATCGTCCCGCCGACAAGTGGATCGTCCCGCCGACAAGTGGATCGTTCTGTCGACAAATGGATCGTCCCACCGACAAATGGATCGTCCCACCGACAAATGGATCGTTCTGTCGACAAGTGGATCGTCCCGCCGACAAGTGGATCGTCCCGCCGACAAGTGGATCGTCCCGCCGACAAGTGGATCGTTCTGTCGACAAATGGATCGTCCCACCGACAAATGGATCGTCCCACCGACAAGTGGATCGTCCCGCCGACAAGTGGATCGTCCCGCCGACAAATGGATCGTTCTGTCGACAAGTGGATCGTTCTGTCGACAAGTGGATCGTCCCGCCGACAAGTGGATTTTCCCGCTGACAAATGGATCGTTCCGCCGACAAATGGATCGTTCCGCCGACAAATGTATCGTCCCGCCGACAAGTGGATCGTCCCACCGACAAGTGGATCGTTCCGCCGACAAATGGATCGTCCCGCCGACAAGTGGATCGTTCTGCCGACAAATGGATCGTCCCGCCGACAAATGGATCGTCCCGCCGACAAGTGGATCGTTCTGCCGACAAGTCGATCGTCCCGCCGACAAGTGGATCGTCCCGCCGACAAGTGGATCGTCCCGCCGACAAGTGGATTTTCCCGCCGACAAGTGGATCGTCCCGCCGACAAGTGGATCGTCCCACCGACAAGTGGATTGTCCCGCCGACAAGTGGATCGTCCCGCCGACAAGTGGATTGTCCCGCCGACAAGTGGATCGTCCCGCCGACAAAGGGATCTTTTCACTACCAGCCTGAGTTTGGAAAATTGGTCCTTATGCGTCTAAGCAAGGTTTTGGGAAGGTGGCTAAAAATTGAAAGGAGGCCAGAAAAGCACTGTCGAAGAGTAGTCTGCTCAATTTGATCAATGTAATGATGAACACATTTTTTTTGATCTCATTTCCTCTGCTCCTTGTGTCCTGAGGCCATTCATTCATTGGTGGGGTACGGTTTAACGGGCACTGGTCATCCTCTGTTACCTTACCCGTGTAGTCATCCTACACAAGCCCAGACGATGATATGGGTAGAGTAATGTGGCGGTTATGAGCCTGGACTAGTGGCTCAGGGGTTATGAATTCAAACACCACCATGCCGAGTTGCCAAATTGAATTCAATAAATCTGGTAATTTGTGAGCTACTTTAGAAAATGACCACGAAAGCTGTCATTGAAACCCAACTGTTTCACTAATGTCCTTCAGGAAAAGAAACCTGCCACCTCTTCTGAGCATGGCCTCTACTTGACTCCAGTCTCACGCTATGTTGACCCTTAATGCTCTCTGAAGTGGCTCAGCACAAGCCACTTAATGTAAAATCAATCACTAGGGATGGGCAATAAAGCCAATGTTGTTCACATGCCAGGAACAAAAATATATAAACAAACGAGTGTCATCGTGAGGGGCATCGCTTACTTCTGCCCTGGCTGACTCTTCCGCTCTTCAACCCAATACTGAGGTGAATTTTAGGTCTTTCATAGTCACCAATAAATCCAATAGGCATTTCAGGTGAAAATTCTTGACCCAAAGAGGGGTTAGAATGTGGAACTCCCTACCACAAGGAGCAGTTGAGGCAAATAGCATAGGAACATAGGAACGAGAGCAGGCCATTCAGTCCCTCGAGCCTGTTCCGCCATTCAATTAGATGATGGCTGATCAGTACGCTAACTCCATCTACCCGCTTTGGTTCTATAATCCTTAATGCCCTTGCCTAACAATAATCTATCAATCTCAGTTTTGATATTTTCAGTTGACCCAAAGCCTCAACAGATTTTTGGGGGAGAGAGAGTTTCAGATTTCCACTACCCTTTGTGTGAAGAAATGCTTCCTGACATCATCCCCTGAACGGCTGAGCTCAAATTTTAAGGTTGTGCCCCCTTGTTCTGGAATCGCCCCCCACCCCCCACATCCCCCAACACCAGAGGAAATAGTTTCTCTCTATCTCTATAGGATCACATTTGAGACCTTCCTCGGCACAGTCACTCATTGGATAAGCTCACAGACCCAAGGGAGAGCTCTGGTGAGCACTTTCAAAAGTCAAAGCCGGGGGTTTAGTTAATCACATTTCGTAGAGCACTCAGTAGGGTATTGAGTCTGAGAAAACTCTGCCTGATTAGCAAAACCAAATGACAATTATCAGTACATGCATGCACTTCCTATTATTTCTTCATCCGTATATTCCTGTAGCTATATACCTGCTGTGCCTGCTTTCATTTTCTTTTAAGACCCTAGTGGTTTGTATTACCCTGTTACCATGGATCTAAATCTCAGCGCTTTCAAACTGATCACGATCTTCAGTTATTTTAAATATACCCCACTGAATACAGCTCCAGGCATTACTAGAGAACAGCGGTGTCATAAGTTTGGTTGCCGCTTTGCTCGGTCTTATTGAAAATTACATGGCTGGCTTAGGTAGTGCTGCCCATATCGTTACATTATTTGTTAGTGAGTGTCAGTCTCAATTACATAGAATGCACAGCACAGAAACAGGTCATTCGGCCCAAATGGTCCATGCCGGAGTTTATGCCACACATGAGCCTCCTCCTCCCTACTTCATCTAACCCTATCAGCATATCCTTCTATTCCTTTCTCCCTCATGTGCTTATCTAGCTTCCCCTTATATGAATCTATGCTATTCGCCTCAACTACTTCTTGTGGTAGCGAGTTCCACATTCTAACCACGCTCTTGGTAAAGAAGTTTCTCCTGAATTCCCTATTGGATTTATTCGTGACTATCTTATATTTATGGGGCCTAGTTCTGGTCTGTCCTGCAAGTGGAAACATCTTCTCTACGTCTACCCTATCAAACCCTTTCACAATCTTAAAGACCTCTATCAGGTCAACCCTCAGTCTTCTCTTTCCTAGAGAAAAGAGCTCCAGTTCAATCCTGTTCAATATTTCTTGATAGGTATAGCTTCTCAGTTCTGGTATCATCCTAGTAAATCTTCTTTGCACCTTCTCCAGTGCCTCTGTATCCTTTTTATAATATGGAGACCAGAACTGTTCACAATATTCCAAGTGTGGTCTAACCAAGGTTCTATATAAGTTTAACATAACTTCTCTGCTTTTCAATTCTATCCCTCTAGAAATGAACCCCAGTGCTTGGTTTGCTTTTTTTATGGCCTTAATAACCCGCATCACTACTTTAAGCGATTTGTATATCTGTGCCCCCAGATCCCTCTGCTCGTCTCAACTATTTAGACTCTTATTATCCAAGGAGTATGTGGCTTCCTTATTCTTCCTACCAAAATGTACCACCTCTCACTTAGCTATATTGAAATTCATTTGCCAATTGCACGCCCATTCTGCAAGTTTATTAATGTCTTCCTGTATTTTGCCGCAGTCCTCCTCCGTATTAACTATAGCCCCCAATTTGGTGCCATTTGCAAATTTTGAAATTGTACTTCCGATTCCCGAGTCAAAATCATTTATGTAAATGGTGAACAGTGGTCCCAGCACCGATCCTTATGGAACACCACGTCCCACCTTTTGCCAGTCTGAGTAACCACCTTTAGCCCCTACTCTCTGTTTTCTGTTTTGTAGCCAGCTTGCTATCCATTCTGCTACTTGTCCCCTGACTCCACATGCTCTGACCTTAGTCATGAGTCCACCATGTGGTACCTTATTGAAGGCCTTTTGAAAATCCAGATATATTTCGTTTATTGCATAACTCTTGTCTACCCTTTCTGTTAATTCTTCAATGAATTCAATAAGGTCGGTCAAGCATGACCTTCCCTTTTGAAATCTGTGCTGACTATTTTTTATTATGTTTTTAGTTTCTAGATGTTTTTCTATTACATCTTTGAGTAAGGATTCCATTATCTTTCCTACCACTGATGTTAAGCTAACTGGTCTATAGTTCCCAGGACATGTTCTATCTCCCTTTTTAAGTATAGGAATCACATTAGCTGTCCGCCAGTCCTCTGGCACTATTCCCCGTTCTAATGAATTTTTATGTATATGTAATAGTGCCTCTGCTATCTCTTCCCTAACTTCTTTTAATATGCATGGATGCAATCCATCCGGACCAAGGGTTTTATCCTCTCTAAGTTTGATTAGTTTATCAATTATCTCCCTCCCTTAAATGTCTTTATATCTTTTTTGATCTCTTCTTCTAATGTCCTGCCCACCATGGTAAATACTGAGGCAAAATAATTATTTAATATTTCTACCATTTTGCTGTCATGGCCTGTGAGTTTATCATGTGTATCCCTTAGTGGCCCTATCCCGATCCTGAATTTTTTTTCTTATATATGTGTCTGTAGAATACTTTGCTATTTCTTTTTATATTCCTTGATAATTTAATTTCACAGTTTCTCTTTGCTTTCCTCATTTTTTTTGTTTTCTTTCGTAACCCCTTCATATTCACTTTTGTCATCCTCCCCTTTGTTGCCTATGTACTTAGTATATGCCATTTTCTTTAGTTTCAATTTTGCCCTTATTTCTTTATTCATCCATGTGTATCATTACTGGCTAGTTTGTTGTTGCTTTTAAGTAAATTTTTCCGGTTTATTTTCCCTCGTTCCATTCTTATCCCATGAAAATCAGCATTTTTCCAATTTATTACTTTGGCCTTTGTCTTACTTATGTCCTTCTCAAACGTTATCTTAAACCTTATTATGTTATGATCGCTATTGCCTAGATGTTTCTCCCGTGCTTACTTCTCTTATCTGTTCTGGTTCATTTCCCATTACCAGATCCAGCAGTGCTTCCTCTCTTGTTGGGCATTTTACATATTGGGTAAGAAAGGAGTCCTGCACACAGTGTAAAATCTCCATTCCCTGTATTACTTTACCTACCTCTTCTTGCCAGTTTACTTGGGCACGGTTAAAATCTCCCATGATTATTATTCTACGTCCTTTTCTCATTTTGTTACATTCACAGCATGTATTCAGTAACACAGCATCATATCAGACTGAAAGTGGTTTTTCAGCCCTGTTGCCTTACAAGCCTCACATGAAGCGACTTTAATCATTACTTAATGAAGTTATTGTTAAAGGACCAGCGGGGATGGTTCTTTGTGGTCTCTGTGTGCAGCAACATCATGAGCAAATGCGAGATGATTTCCCCGGTCGGATTACAAATGCATTTTCCGATTTTGCTACGAATATGCTGGCTGTATCGGAAAACCTTGGGCATGGTCGCCTGCAACGTTGCATCCATCGGATTTCGGTTTTCCCAATCCTTACTTGGCAATTGTTGAGGCGCTCGGCTGTGTTCGAGGAATGGGAGAACCTACCTTATAGTGACAAAAGCAAATCGGCCCCACTGAAGATGGATTGGCCGTGACACAATCTTTGATACAAGTGAGCAACACTTGACCTGGCTGACAAGTTAGATACTGAGGGCATTTTAAAGATATTAATTAACTCCGCGCCTGTCTCAGTGGGTACATGCACTGACCAGTACTGTGCTATACAGACCTAGATGGTCCTAGGTTCGATTCCTGGTCAGTGCTGATTTCAGTTGGGCCAGTCTTAGGGCACTACATTTGGCAGTGTTGTTTCCAGGCAAAAGAGGGGGAAAAAAATTCTATCAGAATTGCTGATCTTGATTGTTATCCAGTCATTATATGGGTACAGTATTTGAGTGGCTGCAAGTTCAAATCTCACCCATGGCAAGTTGTGGAATTGAGTTCAATAGATTTGGTAACTGGTGGACTAGCACCAGAAAAATGACCATGAAAGCTTCCGGATTCTTGTTAAAAACCCAACTGGTTCACTAATGTCCTTCAAGGAAGGGAGACTGCCACCTCTACCAGGTCTGGCCGACATATGACTCCAGCCCCACACTACGTGATGGATTCTTAATACCTCAGGTTTCGGCCGTGGCTCAGTTGGTAGCGGTCCCGCCTCGGAGTCAGAGGTTTGGGTTAAAGTCCCACTCCAGAGACTTGAGCACAAAATCCAGGCTGACACTCCACTGCAATACTGAAGGAGTGCTGCATTGTCAGAGGTGCCGTCTTTCAGATGAGATGTTAAACCGAGGCCCCGTCTGCCCTCTCAGGTGGACGTAAAAGATCCCATGGCGCTATTTCGAAGAAGAGCAGGGGAGTTCTCCCCGGTGTCGTGGCCAATATTTATCCCTCAAACAAGATCACTAAAAAACAGATCATCTGGTCATTATCGCAGGGCTATTTGTGAGACCTTGCTGTGCACAAATTGGCCGCCAACATTTCCTACATTTCAAAAAGTACTTTATTGGCTGCAAAGCGCTTAGGTGGGTCCTGTGGTCATGAAAGGCACTATATAAATGCAACCAGATACAGTGAAATCCTTTTACCATCACTTCAGATGAGCATAAAAAGCGCTTGGTAACAGCATTCTATCCCAGCTACCACTCCCCACAAGGTTTCATTTTAAGACACCGTGGGGGTGAAGAAAACGCTTCTAGTGCGCATAGCTGATGGCGTGCTTCCAACCTGCCCCTGAACTGGGAGGCCCGAGGCGCGTCATAAATTGGGCCTCAGGCCTCAAGGCACAAGTCAGGAGTGTGATGGAATACTCTCCACTTGCTTGGATGAGTGCAGCTGCAACAACACTCAAAAAGCTCGACACCATCCAGGACAAAGCAACCCGCTTGATTGGCACCCCATCCACCACCCTAAACATTCACTCCCTTCACCACCGGCGCACTGTGGCTGCAGTGTGTACCGTCCACAGGATGCACTGCAGCAACTCGCCAAGGCTTCTTCGACAGCACCTCCCAAACCTGCGACCTCTACCACCGAGATGGACAAGAGCAGCAGGTACATGGGAACAACACCACCTGCACGTTCCCCTCCAAGTCACACACCATCCCGACTTGGAAATATATCGCCGTTCCTTCACCGTCGCTGGGTCAAAATCCTGGAACTCCCTTCCTAACAGCACTGTGGGAGAACCTTCACCACACGGACTGCAGCGGTTCAAGAAGGCGGCTCACCACCACCTTCTCAAGGGCAATTAGGGATGGGCAACAAATGCTGGCCTTGCCAGCGACGCCCACATCCCATGAACGAATAAAAAAAATTAAAAATTGTGAGTTGCCAGCGTCTGTCGTACGTCCAGAGGTAGCTCGCTGGTACACCGGGATCCAATTTGGGCCTCTTGCCTTGATGACAGCGGCCCTCAGATGAGTGCAGGTTGGTGGGGAGGTGAAAGGGAGAGGGGCTAGCGTGGACCAGCAGCGACCCGCGGTATTGCTGTGGAGCCACGAGGAGCACTCCTACTCCTCCTGGCTCTACACTGAAGTCAATTTTAAATAAAAACTCATCTGATTGTTTGACAGCGCGCTGGTTAGGTCGCAGAAGACGATGGGAAACCTGAGCGAGGCAGGCCCGGTGCCCATTTTCTCAAAGGGGTCCATGTACGGGTGTTTGGCCCCTCATTAAGATACGCAAGGGGCCCTACGCCTGTTTAAGGCGGCTGCCTGGGACACCTGAATATTGCCCAAGGCCAATATGGCGTCGAGCGTCTTTCAAGTGTCCTCGGAGCACAGGATATAGTCCGATAAATGGGCGCAACAAAGGCTCATTTCTCCCTTAGTGTGTCTCCGATAGAGAGTGGTTGGCTGGACAGATTTATTGCTAATGGTAATATTTTAGCTGGTCGAGTCTTGTGCAGGCCTTTCATAATCATTTTCGGAGGTTGTTATTTTTGCTGATGACCAGCAGTTAGTGTTACCACCAGACTGATGAAGTGCCACTTGAGCTCATAATCAGAGAGCTAAACAGCATGGGGGGAGGGTAATAAAATATCTAAATGCTATAAATACCAGTGTTAATTGTAATTTCAATATTTTGTGCTCATCAAAGGGAGGGATATAAGTGCTGGCGAATGGAACACTTCTCACATTTTCGATACATGGTCCTGGATTCTGTTCTTTGGGCTGGAGTTTTGGCTGCGAGGTTCTTCCGCCTACCTCGCTATGCCACCTACCAACACCTCCCCCCCGCCCCCCCGCCCCAGTCCCCGACCCATTGGAAACGAACGGCAGTAGTCTTGCCGTCGAGGATGAGGCCCCCTGTGGCCAGTATGGAAACTCTGGCCGCGCTGCTGTGGGGACAGCCACTGAAGCGCCTGCAGATCCAGCGAGGGACCGAGGGGCCAGGGAGGGGATAATCCCCTCCTCCCCCCAGTACCAAGCACAAGCTCGGTGCAGAGTAAACACCTCTCCACAATCCCCCAAACAGAAAGGGGAAGGAATTGCTGTGGTCGCTACAGAGTAATGGTCATTGATCCCAGGCTTCTAGTGGGAAGCTTCACTCAAAGTGACTGTTACTGCTGCTACAAGCAGTTTGGAAGGTGGGCTCGAGGCCTAAACATTCGGAGGCATGGTGACCTTCGCTGTCACCAGCAGTGCCCTGGTGTTGGGTTCCAATTCTGGCTGCAACAGGTGGTACAGGTAAGAGACCATCTCCCTGTTGATGCTCAGCCGCCTCACACACTGCTCCTCTGTGAGATCCAGGCATGTTGATTGGTCCCTGAAAAGCCGCATGTTGCCCTCTGGCCTCCTTCGCCCTCTTCCTGTCAGCCTCTGCAGGTCTTTACTGTCTTCCTTGCTGCTGCACCTTCTCCGTGATTTGGTAACCTCGAGAGTAAGCCCGTGTTCAGCAATCGGGAACAAGAAAATTCAGGGAAACATTTGTTACCCTCCACAAGTGGACTCTGCAAAACTATTTAACAGCCAAACAGTAGTCACAAACTTGGCCCCAAAGCACCCTAGAAGCCGAAAGCGACCAACATACATGGAGGTGAAGACCCCTTAAAATACCGCTTCTGACAGCTGCTTCCCCGCTGTTCCTGCCAGTGATGTTCCGGGTGGGTTAAGGAAGTGATGTTTGAGCCAAGCATGGACACCAGTTTTCAGAAAAGGGCCCTGATTCAGGCGCAGGATCCTGATAATAATATTTAAATGATGCCCGCCTTTGCTGCAGGCGGCCTCCGGGGGACGCCAATCGATCACCCGGACCAATATGGTGTTGCACCGACTTCCGGCACGTAACTTGAGTTCGACTTCATGGTACCCCATTTTGGAGCCCGATAACGTGCGAGGTCACACAGCAATTTCTACCTCATTATCTGTTAGCTGCAGTCGTTGGGACCCGTCTTTCCTTACCTCTCAACCACACGATGTTTTCAAAGGATGCAATTTGGGTCAGCGTTTGAGTTTGCTGCAGAACCGAGAGAGAGTCCTGGGCGCCACTGCTTTTCTCAGCGGTGCCGTTTAAAGTTGGGATGTTGTCATTCAGTCGGGATAATTGAGAGATTTGGTCTTTCTCCTTTGCCCTGGTAGTCAAACTAAATTGTTTCAAAATGAAAAAGGCAAACATCTCCTGTCAGGCCTTTAGGTGCCTTGGGCATTAAATCCAAGACATCACAAGAGAAGGAACTGTCTTGTTCCAGCTCTACTTAATGATTTCCCCAGCTCTGCCTAAAAGCACACTTTACCAAGAGTTTCTTTTTTTTCCTGAACACTATATATATATATATATGATATAAAAACATGTGTGTTATGTATAGCACGCACTTCCTGCAAGCAGCGTGCTTTCTTCCTGTCACACTTCAGAAGTCAGACTTGAGATGTTACATTTCAGCAGATCCTCTGGCTTACTTGGGGTAGATTTTGACTTGGTGCGATATCTGTCCTGATGTTTATTTCCATTGAAGTCAATAGAAATAAAAATCTAGAGAGATGTAGAACGGGCTGCTGAATCGCGACCACCCGTTTTACACTACCGCACAAAGTCAAAAAAATCTACCGCCCCCACCACTGAGAGATTCATGAAGATCGGCCAGTAATATACTTATTTCATACGAAATACTTGAAGGGGGAAAATTTGCAGGGCTACAGGGGAACAGCAAAGGAGTTAGACTAAATTAGATAGCTCTTTCAAAGAGCCGGCACAGGCACGATGGGCTGAATGGCCTCCTTCTGTGCTGTATCATTCTACGATTCTATGATATTTGAAGTTTTGAGTACAGCTCACATTTCTAGTTAGTGTTACATTCACTACCAGTTGTACTTTCCCCATCACATTTTCCCCATCACACTTTCCCCATCTCACTTTCCCCATCTCACTTTCCCCAACACACTTTCCCCATCTCACTTTCCCCATCACACTTTCCCCATCACACTTTCCCCATCTTACTTTCCCCATCACACTTTCCCGATCTCACTTTCCCCATCTCATTTTCCCCATCACATTTTCCCCATCACACTTTCCCCATCTCACTTTCCCCATCTCACTTTCCCCATCACACTTTCCCCATCACACTTTCCCCATCTCACTTTCCCCATCTCACTTTCCCCATCACATTTTCCCCATCACACTTTCCTCATCTCACTTTCCCCATCACATTTTCCCCATCTCACTTTCCCCATCTCACTTTCCCCATCCCACTTTCCCCATCTCACTTTCCCCATCACAATTTCCCCATGTCACTTTCCCCATCTCACTTTCCCCATGTCAATTTCCCCATCTCACTTTCCCATCTCACTTTCCCCATCTCACTTTCCCCATCACACTTTCCCCATGTCACGTTCCCCATCTCACTTTCCCCATCTCACTTTCCCCATCACATTTTCCCCATCTCACTTTCCCCATCACAATTTCCCCATGTCACTTTCCCCATCTCACTTTCCCCATGTCAATTTCCCCATCTCACTTTCCCATCTCACTTTCCCCATCTCACTTTCCCCATCACACTTTCCCCATGTCACGTTCCCCATCTCACTTTCCCCATCTCACTTTCCCCATCACATTTTCCCCATCTCACTTTCCCCATCACAATTTCCCCATCTCACTTTCCCCATCACACTTTCCCCATGTCAATTTCCGCATCTCACTTTCCCATCTCACTTTCCCCATCTCACTTTCCCCATCACACTTTCCCCATGTCAATTTCCGCATCTCACTTTCCCATCTCACTTTCCCCATCTCACTTTCCCCATCACACTTTCCCCATGTCACGTTCCCCATCTCACTTTCCCCATCTCACTTTCCCCATCCCACTTTCCCCATCACACTTTCCTCATCTCACTTTCCCCATCTCACTTTCCCCATCACACTTTCCCCATCACACTTTCCCCATCTCACTTTCCCCATCACACTTTCCCCATCCAACTTTCCCCATCACATTTTCCCATCTCACTTTCTCCATCACATTTTCCCCATCTCACTTTCCCCATTCACTTTCCCCATCTCACTTTCCCCATCTCACTTTCCCCATCTCACTTTCCCCATCACACTTTCCCCATCTCACTTTCCCCATCACATTTTCCCATCTCACTTTCCCCATTCACTTTCCCCATCTCACTTTCCCCATCTCACTTTCCCCATCACATTTTCCCCATCACACTTGCTCCATCACAATTTCCCCATCTCACTTTCCCCATCACATTTTCCCCATCTCACTTTCCCCATCACACTTTCCCCATCACATTTTCCGAATCTCACTTTCCCCACCTCACTTTCCCCATCTCACTTTCCCCATCACATTTTCCCCATCTCACTTTCCCCATCTCACTTTCCCCATCACATTTTCCCCATCTCATTTTCCCCATCTCATTTTCCCCATCTCACTTTCCCGATCTCACATTCCCCATCACATTTTCCCCATGTCACTATCCCCATCTCACTTTCCCATCTCACATTCCCCATCTCACTTTCCCCATCTCACTTTCCCCATCTCACTTTCCCCATCACATTTTCGCATCTCACTTTCCCCATCTCACTTTCCCCATCCCACTTTCCCCATCTAATTTTCCCATCTCACTCTCCCCATCACACTTTCCCCATCACACTTTCCCCATTTCACTTTCCCCATCCCACTTTCCCCATCTCACTGTCCCATCTCACTTTCCCCATCTCACTTTCCCCATCACATTTTCCACATCACACTTGCTCCATCACAATTTCCCCATCTCACTTTCCCCATCACATTTTCCCCATCTCACTTTCCCCATCACATTTTCCCCATCACATTTTCCGCATTTCACTTTCCCCATCTCACTTTCCCCATCTCACTTTCCCCATCACATTTTCCCCATCTCACTTTCCCCATCTCATTTTCCCCATCTCATTTTCCCCATCTCACTTTCCCGATCTCACATTCCCGATCACATTTTCCCCATGTCACTATCCCCATCTCACTTTCCCATCTCACTTTCCCCATCTCACTTTCCCCATCTCACTTTCCCCATCACATTTTCGCATCTCACTTTCCCATCTCACTTTCCCCATCACACTTTCCCCATCTCACTTTCCCCATTACACTTTCCCCATGTCACTTTCCCCATCTCACTTTCCCCATCTCACTATCCCCATCACACTTTCCCCATCACACTTTCCTCATCTCACTTTCCCCATCTCACTTTACCCATCTCACTTTCCCCATCACATTTTCCCCATCGCACTTTCCCCATCTCACTTTCCCAATCTCACTTTCCCCATCACATTTTCCCCATCTCATTTTCCCCATCTCATTTTCCCCATCTCACTTTCCCGATCTCATATTCCCCATCACATTTTCCCCATGTCACTATCCCCATCTCACTTTCCCATCTCACATTCCCCATCTCACTTTCCCCATCTCACTTTCCCCATCTCACTTTCCCCATCACATTTTCGCATCTCACTTTCCCCATCTCACTTTCCCCATCCCACTTTCCCCATCTAATTTTCCCATCTCACTCTCCCCATCACACTTTCCCCATCACACTTTCCCCATTTCACTTTCCCCATCCCACTTTCCCCATCTCACTGTCCCATCTCACTTTCCCCATCTCACTTTCCCCATCACATTTTCCACATCACACTTGCTCCATCACAATTTCCCCATCTCACTTTCCCCATCACATTTTCCCCATCTCACTTTCCCCATCACATTTTCCCCATCACATTTTCCGCATTTCACTTTCCCCATCTCACTTTCCCCATCTCACTTTCCCCATCACATTTTCCCCATCTCACTTTCCCCATCTCACTTTCCATATGTCACTTTCCCCATCTCACTTTCCCCATCACATTTTCCCCATCACACTTTCCCCATCTCACTTTGCCCATCTCATTATCCCCATCTCATTTTCCCCATCTCACTTTCCCCATCTCATTTTCCCCATCTCACTTTCCCCATCTCACTTTCCCCATCTCATTTTCCCCATCACACTTTCCCCATCTCACTTTCCCCATTACACTTTCCCCATGTCACTTTCCCCATCTCACTTTCCCCATCTCACTATCCCCATCACACTTTCCCCATCACACTTTCCTCATCTCACTTTCCCCATCTCACTTCACCCATCTCACTTTCCCCATCACATTTTCCCCATCGCACTTTCCCCATCTCACTTTCCCAATCTCACTTTCCCCATCACATTTTCCCCATCTCACTTTCCCCATCACATTTTCCCCATCACACTTTCCCCATCTCACTTTGCCCATCTCATTATCCCCATCTCATTTTCCCCATCTCACTTTCCCCATCACATTTTCCCCATCACACATTCCCCATGTCAATTTCCCCATCTCACTTTCCCATCTCACTTTCCCATCTCACTTTCCCCATCACACTATCCCCATGTCACGTTCCCCATCTCACTTTCCCCATCTCACTTTCCCCATCCCACTTTCCCCATCTCACTTTCCCCATCTCACTTTCCCCATTACACTTTCCCCATCTTACTTTCCCCATTACACTTTCCCCATCACATTTTTGCATCTCACTTTCCCATCTCACTTTCCCCATCACACTTTCCCCATCACATTTTCCCCATCTCACTTTCCCCATTGACATTCCCCATCTCACTTTCCCCATCACACTTTCCCCATCACACTTTCCCCATCTCAATGTCCCCATCACACTTTCCCCATCTCACTTTCCCCATCACATTTTCCCCATCTCACTTTCCCCATCTCACTTTCCATATGTCACTTTCCCCATCTCACTTTCCCCATCACATTTTCCCCTTCACACTTTCCCCATCTCACTTTGCCCATCTCATTATCCCCATCTCATTTTCCCCATCTCATTTTCCCCATCTCACTTTCCCCATCTCACTTTCCCCATCTCATTTTCCCCATCTCACTTTCCCTATCTCATTTTCCCCATCAAACTTTCCCCATCTCCTTTTCCCCATCTCACTTTCCCCATCTCACTTTCCCCATCTCAATTTCCCCATCACATTTTCCCCATCTCATTTTCCCCATCTCCCTTTCCCCATCACATTTTCCCCATCTCACTTTCCCCATTACACTTTCCCCACCTCCCTTTCCCCATCACACTTTCCCCATCTCACTTTCCCCATCACACTTTCCCCATCACACTTTCCCCATCTCACTTTCCCATCTCCCTTTCCCCATCACACTTCCCCAACTCACTTTCCCATCTCACTTTCCCCATCACACTTTCCCCATCACACTTTCCCTATCTCACTTTCCCAAAAACACTTTCCCCATCTCACTTTCCCCATCACATTTTCACATCTCACTTTCTCCATCACACTTTCCCCATCTCACTTTCCCCATCTCACTTTCCCCATCAGACTTTCCCCATCTCACTTTCCCCATCACATTTTCCCATCTCACTTTCCCCATTCACTTTCCCCATCTCACTTTCCCCCTCTCACTTTCCCCATCTCACTTTCCCCATCTCACTTTCCCCATCACATTTTCCCCATCACACTTTCCCCATCTCACTTTCCCCATCACATTTTCCCCATCTCACTTTCCCCATCACATATTCCCCATCTCACTTTCCCCATCTCACTTTCCCCATCACATTTTCCCCATCTCACTTTCCCCATTACACTTTCCCCATCTCCTTTTCCCCATCACACTTTCCCCATCTCACTTTCCCCATCTCACTATCCCCATGTCACATTCCCCATCACATTTTCCCCATCACACTTTCCCCATCTCACTTTGCCCATCTAATTTTCCCCATTTCATTTTCCCCATCTCACTTTCCCCATCACATTTTCCCCATCACATTTTCCCCATCTCACTTTCCCCTCCTCACTTTCCCCATCACATTTTCCCATCCCACTTTCTCCCTCACATTTTCCCCATCTCACTTTCCCCATCCACTTTCCCCATCTCACTTTCCCCATTTCACTTTCCCCATCACATTTTCCCCATCACACTTTCCCCATCTCACTTTCCCCATCACATTTTCCCCATCTCACTTTCGCCATCACATTTTCCCCATCTCAATTTCCCCATCTCACTTTCCCCATCACATATTCCCCATCTCACTTTCCCCATCACATTTTCCCCTTCACACTTTCCCCATCTCACTTTGCCCATCTCACTTTCCCCATCTCATTTTCTCCATCTCACTTTCCCCATCTCATTTTCCCCATCTCACTTTCCCCATCTCATTTTCCCCATCTCACTTTCCCTATCTCATTTTCCCCATCACACTTTCCCCATCTCCTTTTCCCCATCTCACTTTCCCCATCTCACTTTCCCCATCACATTTTCCCCATCTCACTTTCCCCATCTCACTTTCCCCATCATATTTTCGCATCTCACTTTCCCCATCTCACTTTCCCCATCCCAATTTCCCCATCTCACTTTCGCATCTCACTTTCCCCATCACACTTTCCCCATCTCACTTTCCCCATCTCACTTTCCCCATCTCACTTTCCCCATCACACTTTCCCCATCACACTTTCGTCATCTCACTTTCCCAATCTCACTTTCCCCATCACACTTTCCCCATCTCACTTTCCCCATGCCACTTTCGCCATCTAACTTTCCCATCTCACTCTCCCCATCACACTTTCCCCATCACACTTTCCCCATTTCACTTTCCCCATCCCACTTTCCCCATCACACTTTCCTCATCTCACTTTCCCCATCTCAATTTCCCCATCACACTTTCCCCATCACACTTTCCCCATCTCACTTTCCCCATTCACTTTCCCCATTTCACTTTCCCCATCCCACTTTCCCCATCTCACTTTCCCATCTCACTTTCCCCATCACACTTTCCCCATCTCACTTTCCCCATCACACTTTCCCCATGTCACTTTCCCCATCTCACTTTCCCCATCTCACTTTCCCCATCACACTTTCCCCATCACACTTTCCTCATCTCACTTTCCCCATCTCACATTCCCCATCACACTTTCCCCATCTCACTTTCCCCATCACATTTTCCCATCTCACTTTCTCCATCACATTTTCCCCATCTCCCTTTCCCCATTCACTTTCCCCAGCTCACTTTCCCCATCTCACTTTCCCCATCACATTTTCCACATCGCACTTTCCCCATCACATTTTCCCCATTTCACTTTCCCCATCACATTTTCCCCATCTCATTTTCCCCATCTCCCTTTCCCCATCACATTTTCCCCATCTCACTTTCCCCATTAAACTTTCCCCATCTCCCTTTCCCCATCACACTTTCCCCATCACACTTTCCCCATCACACTTTCCCCATCACACTTTCCCCATCTCACTTTCCCATCTCCCTTTCCCCATCACACTTTCCCCATCTCACTTTCCCATCTCACTTTCCCCATCACACTTTCCCCATCTCACTTTCCGCATCACACTTTCCCCATGTCACTTTCCCATCTCACTTTCCCCATCTCACTTTCCCCATCACACTTTCCCCATCACAATTTCCTCATCTCACTTTCCCCATCTCACTTTCCCCATCACACTTTCCCCATCTCACTTTCCCCATTCACATTCCCAATCTCACTTTCCCCATCTCACTTTCCCCATCATATTTTCCCCATCACACATTCCCCATGTCAATTTCTCCAACTCACTTTCCCATCTCAATTTCCCCATCTCACTTTCCCCATCTCACTTTCCCCATCTCACTTTCCCCATCTCACTTTCCCCATCCCACTTTCCCCATCACACTTTCCCCATCTCACTTTCCCCATCACACTTTCCCCATCACACTTTCCCCATCTCAATGTCCGCATCACACTTTCCCCATCTCACTTTCCCCATCACATTTTCCCCATCTCACTTTCCCCTTTCACTTTCCCCATCTCACTTTCCGAATCTCACTTTCCCCATCACACTTTCCCCATGTCACGTTCCCCATCTCACTTTCCCCATCTCACTTTCCCCATCCCACTTTCCCCATCACACTTTCCCCATCTCACTTTCCCCATCACACTTTCCCCATCACACTTTCCCCATATCAATTTCCCCATCTCACTTTCCCCATCTCACTTTCCCCATCACATTTTCCCCATCACACATTCCCAATGTCAATTTCCCCATCTCACTTTCCCATCTCACTTTCCCCATCTCACTTTCCCCATCCCACTTTCCCCATCACACTTTCCCCATCTCACTTTCTCCATCACTCTTTCCCCATCACACTTTCCCCACCTCAATTTCCCCATCACACTTTCCCCATCTCACTTTCCCCATCACATTTTCCCATCTCACTTTCTCCATCACATTTTCCCCATCTCACTTTCCCCATTCACTTTCCCCATCTCACTTTCCCCATCTCACTTTCCCCATCACATTTTCCCCATCACACATTCCCCATGTCAATTTCCCCATCTCACTTTCCCCATCACACTTTCCCCATCACATTTTCCCCATCACACATTCCCCATGTCAATTTCCCCATCTCACTTTCCCATCTCACTTTCCCCATCTCACTTTCCCCATCATACTTTCCCCATGTCATGTTCCCCATCTCACTTTCCCCATCTCACTTTCCCCATCCCACTTTCCCCATCCCACTTTCCCCATCACCCTTTCCCCATCTCACTTTCCGCATCACACTTTCCCCATCACACTTTCCCCATCTCAATTTCCCCATCACATTTTCCCCATCTCAATTTCCCCATCTCACTTTCCCCATCACATTTTCCCCATCTCACTTTCCCCATCACACTTTCCCCATCTCGCTTTCCCCATCACACTTTCCCCATCTCACTTTCCCCATCTCACTTTCCATATGTCACTTTCCCCATCTCACTTTCCCCATCACATTTTCCCCATCACACTTTCCCCATCTCACTTTGCCCATCTCATTATCCCCATCTCATTTTCCCCATCTCACTTTCCCCATCTCATTTTCCCCATCTCACTTTCCCCATCTCACTTTCCCCATCTCATTTTCCCCATCTCACTTTCCCTATCTCATTTTCCCCATCAAACTTTCCCCATCTCCTTTTCCCCATCTCACTTTCCCCATCTCACTTTCCCCATCTCAATTTCCCCATCACATTTTCCCCATCTCATTTTCCCCATCTCCCTTTCCCCATCACATTTTCCCCATCTCACTTTCCCCATTACACTTTCCCCACCTCCCTTTCCCCATCACACTTTCCCCATCTCACTTTCCCCATCACACTTTCCCCATCACACTTTCCCCATCTCACTTTCCCATCTCCCTTTCCCCATCACACTTCCCCATCTCACTTTCCCATCTCACTTTCCCCATCACACTTTCCCCATCACACTTTCCCTATCTCACTTTCCCAAAAACACTTTCCCCATCTCACTTTCCCCATCACATTTTGACATCTCACTTTCTCCATCACACTTTCCCCATCTCACTTTCCCCATCTCACTTTCCCCATCAGACTTTCCCCATCTCACTTTCCCCATCACATTTTCCCATCTCACTTTCCCCATTCACTTTCCCCATCTCACTTTCCCCCTCTCACTTTCCCCATCTCACTTTCCCCATCTCACTTTCCCCATCACATTTTCCCCATCACACTTTCCCCATCTCACTTTCCCCATCACATTTTCCCCATCTCACTTTCCCCATCACATATTCCCCATCTCACTTTCCCCATCTCACTTTCCCCATCACATTTTCCCCATCTCACTTTCCCCATTACACTTTCCCCATCTCCTTTTCCCCATCACACTTTCCCCATCTCACTTTCCCCATCTCACTATCCCCATGTCACATTCCCCATCACATTTTCCCCATCACACTTTCCCCATCTCACTTTGCCCATCTAATTTTCCCCATTTCATTTTCCCCATCTCACTTTCCCCATCACATTTTCCCCATCACATTTTCCCCATCTCACTTTCCCCTCCTCACTTTCCCCATCACATTTTCCCATCCCACTTTCTCCCTCACATTTTCCCCATCTCACTTTCCCCATCCACTTTCCCCATCTCACTTTCCCCATTTCACTTTCCCCATCACATTTTCCCCATCACACTTTCCCCATCTCACTTTCCCCATCACATTTTCCCCATCTCACTTTCGCCATCACATTTTCCCCATCTCAATTTCCCCATCTCACTTTCCCCATCACATATTCCCCATCTCACTTTCCCCATCACATTTTCCCCTTCACACTTTCCCCATCTCACTTTGCCCATCTCACTTTCCCCATCTCATTTTCTCCATCTCACTTTCCCCATCTCATTTTCCCCATCTCACTTTCCCCATCTCATTTTCCCCATCTCACTTTCCCTATCTCATTTTCCCCATCACACTTTCCCCATCTCCTTTTCCCCATCTCACTTTCCCCATCTCACTTTCCCCATCACATTTTCCCCATCTCACTTTCCCCATCTCACTTTCCCCATCATATTTTCGCATCTCACTTTCCCCATCTCACTTTCCCCATCCCAATTTCCCCATCTCACTTTCGCATCTCACTTTCCCCATCACACTTTCCCCATCTCACTTTCCCCATCTCACTTTCCCCATCTCACTTTCCCCATCACACTTTCCCCATCACACTTTCGTCATCTCACTTTCCCCATCTCACTTTCCCCATCACACTTTCCCCATCTCACTTTCCCCATCCCACTTTCGCCATCTAACTTTCCCATCTCACTCTCCCCATCACACTTTCCCCATCACACTTTCCCCATTTCACTTTCCCCATCCCACTTTCCCCATCACACTTTCCTCATCTCACTTTCCCCATCTCAATTTCCCCATCACACTTTCCCCATCACACTTTCCCCATCTCACTTTCCCCATTCACTTTCCCCATTTCACTTTCCCCATCCCACTTTCCCCATCTCACTTTCCCATCTCACTTTCCCCATCACACTTTCCCCATCTCACTTTCCCCATCACACTTTCCCCATGTCACTTTCCCCATCTCACTTTCCCCATCACACTTTCCCCATGTCACTTTCCCCATCTCACTTTCCCCATCTCACTTTCCCCATCACACTTTCCCCATGTCACTTTCCCCATCTCACTTTCCCCATTCACTTTCCCCATTTCACTTTCCCCATCCCACTTTCCCCATCACACTTTCCCCATCTCACTTTCCCCATCACACTTTCCCCATCTCACTTTCCCCATCTCACTTTCCCCATCTCACTTTCCCCATCACACTTTCCCCATCACACTTTCCTCATCTCACTTTCCCCATCTCACATTCCCCATCACACTTTCCCCATCTCACTTTCCCCATCACATTTTCCCATCTCACTTTCTCCATCACATTTTCCCCATCTCACTTTCCCCATTCACTTTCCCCAGCTCACTTTCCCCATCTCACTTTCCCCATCACATTTTCCACATCGCAGTTTCCCCATCACATTTTCCCCATTTCACTTTCCCCATCACATTTTCCCCATCTCATTTTCCCCATCTCCCTTTCCCCATCACATTTTCCCCATCTCACTTTCCCCATTAAACTTTCCCCATCTCCCTTTCCCCATCACACTTTCCCCATCACACTTTCCCCATCACACTTTCCCCATCACACTTTCCCCATCTCACTTTCCCATCTCCCTTTCCCCATCACACTTTCCCCATCTCACTTTCCCATCTCACTTTCCCCATCACACTTTCCCCATCTCACTTTCCGCATCACACTTTCCCCATGTCACTTTCCCATCTCACTTTCCCCATCTCACTTTCCCCATCACACTTTCCCCATCACAATTTCCTCATCTCACTTTCCCCATCTCACTTTCCCCATCACACTTTCCCCATCTCACTTTCCCCATTCACATTCCCAATCTCACTTTCCCCATCTCACTTTCCCCATCATATTTTCCCCATCACACATTCCCCATGTCAATTTCTCCAACTCACTTTCCCATCTCAATTTCCCCATCTCACTTTCCCCATCTCACTTTCCCCATCTCACTTTCCCCATCTCACTTTCCCCATCCCACTTTCCCCATCACACTTTCCCCATCTCACTTTCCCCATCACACTTTCCCCATCACACTTTCCCCATCTCAATGTCCCCATCACACTTTCCCCATCTCACTTTCCCCATCACATTTTCCCCATCTCACTTTCCCCTTTCACTTTCCCCATCTCACTTTCCGAATCTCACTTTCCCCATCACACTTTCCCCATGTCACGTTCCCCATCTCACTTTCCCCATCTCACTTTCCCCATCCCACTTTCCCCATCACACTTTCCCCATCTCACTTTCCCCATCACACTTTCCCCATCACACTTTCCCCATATCAATTTCCCCATCTCACTTTCCCCATCTCACTTTCCCCATCACATTTTCCCCATCACACATTCCCAATGTCAATTTCCCCATCTCACTTTCCCATCTCACTTTCCCCATCTCACTTTCCCCATCCCACTTTCCCCATCACACTTTCCCCATCTCACTTTCTCCATCACTCTTTCCCCATCACACTTTCCCCACCTCAATTTCCCCATCACACTTTCCCCATCTCACTTTCCCCATCACATTTTCCCATCTCACTTTCTCCATCACATTTTCCCCATCTCACTTTCCCCATTCACTTTCCCCATCTCACTTTCCCCATCTCACTTTCCCCATCACATTTTCCCCATCACACATTCCCCATGTCAATTTCCCCATCTCACTTTCCCCATCACACTTTCCCCATCTCACTTTCCCCATCTCACTTTCCCCATCACACTTTCCCCATCACACTTTCCCTATCTCACTTTCCCCATCACACTTTCCCCATCTCACTTTCCCCATCACATTTTCCCATCTCACTTTCTCCATCACATTTTCCCCATCTCACTTTCCCCATTCACTTTCCCCATCTCACTTTCCCCATCTCACTTTCCCCATCTCACTTTCCCCATTCACTTTCCCCATCTCACTTTCCCCATCTCACTTTCCCCATCACATTTTCCCCATCACACATTCCCCATGTCAATTTCCCCATCTCACTTTCCCCATCACACTTTCCCCATCTCACTTTCCCCATCTCACTTTCCCCATCACACTTTCCCCATCACACTTTCCCTATCTCACTTTCCCCATCACACTTTCCCCATCTCACTTTCCCCATCACATTTTCCCATCTCACTTTCTCCATCACATTTTCCCCATCTCACTTTCCCCATTCACTTTCCCCATCTCACTTTCCCCATCACACTTTCCCCATCTCACTTTCCCCATCATATTTTCCCATCTCACTTTCCCCATTCACTTTCCCCATCTCACTTTCCCCCTCTCACTTTCCCCATCACATTTTCCCCATCACACTTTCTCCATCACATTTTCCCCATCTCACTTTCCCCATTCACTTTCCCCATCTCACTTTCCCCATCTCACTTTCCCCATCACATTTTCCCCATCACACTTTCCCCATCTCACTTTCCCCATCTCACTTTCCCCATCACATTTTCCCCATCTCACTTTCCCCATTACACTTTCCCCATCTCCTTTTCCCCATCACACTTTCCCCATCTCACTTTCCCCATCTCACTATCCCCATGTCACTTTCCCCATCACATTTTCCCCATCACACTTTCCCCATCTCACTTTGCCCATCTCACTTTCCCCATTACACTTTCCCCATCTCCTTTTCCCCATCACACTTTCCCCATCTCACTTTCCCCATCTCACTATCCCCATGTCACTTTCCCCATCACATTTTCCCCATCACACTTTCCCCATTCACTTTCCCCATCTCACTTTCCCCATCTCACTTTCCCCATCACATTTTCCCCATCACACTTTCCCCATCTCACTTTCCCCATCTCACTTTCCCCATCACATTTTCCCCATCTCACTTTCCCCATCACATATTCCCCATCTCACTTTCCCCATCTCACTTTCCCCATCACATTTTCCCCATCTCACTTTCCCCATTACACTTTCCCAATCTCCTTTTCCCCATCACACTTTCCCCATCTCACTTTCCCCATCTCACTTTCCCCATTACACTTTCCCCATCTCCTTTTCCCCATCACATATTCCCCATCTCACTTTCCCCATCTCACTTTCCCCATCACATTTTCCCCATCTCACTTTCCCCATTAGACTTTCCCCATCTCCTTTTCCCCATCACACTTTCCCCATCTCACTTTCCCCATCTCACTTTCCCCATCACACTTTCCCCATCTCAATTTCCCCATCACACTTTCCCCATCTCACTTTCCCCATCACATTTTCCCCATCTCACTTTCCCCTTTCACTTTCCCCATCTCACTTTCCCAATCTCACTTTCCCTTTCACACTTTCCCCATGTCACGTTCCCCATCTCACTTTCCCCATTCACTTTCCCCATATCACTTTCCCCCTCTCACTTTCCCCATCACATTTTCCCCATCACACTTTCTCCATCACATTTTCCCCATCTCAGTTTCCCCATTCACTTTCCCCATCTCACTTTCCCCATCTCACTTTCCCCATCACATTTTCCACATCACACTTTCCCCATCTCACTTTCCCCATCTCACTTTCCCCATCACATTTTCCCCATCTCACTTTCCCCATCACATATTCCCCATCTCACTTTCCCCATGTCAATTTCCCCATCTCACTTTCCCCATTCACTTTCCCCATCTCACTTTCCCCATCACATTTTCCCCATCACACTTTCCACATCTCACTTTCCCCATCTCACTTTCCCCATCTCCCTTTCCCCATCACACTTTCCCCATCTCACTTTCCCCATCTCACTTTCCCCATCTCACTTTCCCCATCAGATTTTCCCCATCACACTTTCCCCATCTCACTTTGCCCATCTCATTTTCCCCATCTCATTTTCCCCATCTCACTTTCCCCATCACATTTTCACCATCACACTTTCCCCATCTCACTTTCCCCATCACATTTTCCCCATCTCAATTTCCCCATCTCACTTTCCCCATCACATTTTCCCCATCTCACTTTCCCCGTCACACTTTCCCCATCTCCCTTTCCCCATCACACTTTCCCCATCTCACTTTCCCCATCTCACTTTCCATATGTCACTTTCCCCATCTCACTTTCCCCATCACATTTTCCCCATCACACTTTCCCCATCTCACTTTGCCCATCTCATTATCCCCATCTCATTTTCCCCATCTCACTTTCCCCATCTCATTTTCCCCATCTCACTTTCCCCATCTCACTTTCCCCATCTCACTTTGCCCATCTCATTTTCCCCATCTCATTTTCCCCATCTCACTTTCCCCATCACATTTTCACCATCACACTTTCCCCATCTCACTTTCCCCATCACATTTTCCCCATCTCAATTTCCCCATCTCACTTTCCCCATCACATTTTCCCCATCTCACTTTCCCCATCACACTTTCCCCATCTCCCTTTCCCCATCACACTTTCCCCATCTCACTTTCCCCATCTCACTTTCCATATGTCACTTTCCCCATCTCACTTTCCCCATCACATTTTCCCCATCACACTTTCCCCATCTCACTTTGCCCATCTCATTATCCCCATCTCATTTTCCCCATCTCACTTTCCCCATCTCATTTTCCCCATCTCACTTTCCCCATCTCACTTTCCCCATCTCATTTTCCCCATCTCACTTTCCCTATCTCATTTTCCCCATCAAACTTTCCCCATCTCCTTTTCCACATCTCACTTTCCCCATCACACTTTCCCCATCACACTTTCCCATCTCCCTTTCCCCATCACACTTTCCCCATCTCACTTTCCCCATCTCACTTTCCCCATCACACTTTCCCCATCACACTTTCCCTATCTCACTTTCCCCATCACACTTTCCCCATCTCACTTTCCCCATCACATTTTCCCATCTCACTTTCTCCATCACATTTTCCCCATCTCACTTTCCCCATTCACTTTCCCCATCTCACTTTCCCCATCTCACTTTCCCCATCTCACTTTCCCCATCACACTTTCCCCATCTCACTTTCCCCATCATATTTTCCCATCTCACTTTCCCCATTCACTTTCCCCATCTCACTTTCCCCCTCTCACTTTCCCCATCACATTTTCCCCATCACACTTTCTCCATCACATTTTCCCCATCTCACTTTCCCCATTCACTTTCCCCATCTCACTTTCCCCATCTCACTTTCCCCATCACATTTTCCCCATCACACTTTCCCCATCTCACTTTCCCCATCTCACTTTCCCCATCACATTTTCCCCATCTCACTTTCCCCATTACACTTTCCCCATCTCCTTTTCCCCATCACACTTTCCCCATCTCACTTTCCCCATCTCACTATCCCCATGTCACTTTCCCCATCACATTTTCCCCATCACACTTTCCCCATCTCACTTTGCCCATCTCACTTTCCCCATTACACTTTCCCCATCTCCTTTTCCCCATCACACTTTCCCCATCTCACTTTCCCCATCTCACTATCCCCATGTCACTTTCCCCATCACATTTTCCCCATCACACTTTCCCCATTCACTTTCCCCATCTCACTTTCCCCATCTCACTTTCCCCAACACATTTTCCCCATCACACTTTCCCCATCTCACTTTCCCCATCTCACTTTCCCCATCACATTTTCCCCATCTCACTTTCCCCATCACATATTCCCCATCTCACTTTCCCCATCTCACTTTCCCCATCACATTTTCCCCATCTCACTTTCCCCATTACACTTTCCCCATCTCCTTTTCCCCATCACACTTTCCCCATCTCACTTTCCCCATCTCACTTTCCCCATTACACTTTCCCCATCTCCTTTTCCCCATCACATATTCCCCATCTCACTTTCCCCATCTCACTTTCCCCATCACATTTTCCCCATCTCACTTTCCCCATTACACTTTCCCCATCTCCTTTTCCCCATCACACTTTCCCCATCTCACTTTCCCCATCTCACTATCCCCATGTCACTTTCCCCATCACATTTTCCCCATCACACTTTCCCCATCTCACTTTGCCCATCTAATTTTCCCATTTCATTTTCCCCATCTCACTTTCCCCATCACATTTTCCCCATCACATTTTCCCCATCTCACTTTCCCCTCCTCACTTTCCCCATCACATTTTCCCATCTCACTTTCTCCCTCACATTTTACCCATCTCACTTTCCCCATCCACTTTCCCCATCTCACTTTCCCCATTTCACTTTCCCCATCTCACATTCCCCATCACATTTTCCCCATCTCACTTTCCCCATCACATATTCCCCATTTCACTTTCCCCATCACGTTTTCCCCATCACACTTTCCCCATCTCACTTTGCCCATCTCATTTTCCCCATCTCATTTTCTCCATCTCACTTTCCCCATCTCATTTTCCCCATCTCACTTTCCCCATCTCATTTTCCCCATCTCACTTTCCCTATCTCATTTTCCCCATCACACTTTCCCCACCTCCTTTTCCCCATCTCACTTTCCCCATCTCACTTTCCCCATCACATTTTCCCCATCTCACTTTCCCCATCACACTTTCCCCATCATATTTTCGCATCTCACTTTCCCCATCTCACTTTCCCCATCCCACTTTCCCCATCTCACTTTCCCATCTCACTTTCCCCATCACACTTTCCCCATCTCACTTTCCCCATCTCACTTTCCCCATCCCACTTTCCACATCTCACTTTCCCCATCACACTTTCCCCATCACACTTTCGTCATCTCACTTTCCCCATCTCACTTTCCCCATCACACTTTCCCCATCTCACTTTCCCCATCACATTTTCCCATCTCACTTTCTCCATCACATTTTCCCCATCTCATTTTCCCCATCTCCCTTTCCCCATCACATTTTTCCCATCTCACTAACCCCATCACACTTTCCCCATCTCACTTTCCCCATCACACTTTCCCTATCACACTTTCCCCATCTCACTTTCCCATCTCATTTCCCCATCACACTTTCCCCATCTCACTTTCCGCATCACACTTTCCCCATGTCACTTTCCCCATGTCACTTTCCCCATCTCACTTTCCCCATCACACTTTCCCCATCACAATTTCCTCATCTCACTTTCCCCATCTCACTTTCCCCATCACACTTTCCCCATCTCACTTTCCCCATCACATTTTCCCATCTCACTTTCTCCATCACATTTTCCCCATCTCACTTTCCCCATTCACTTTCCCCATCTCACTTTCCCCATCTGACTTTCCCCATCACATTTTCCCCATCACACTTTCCCATCTCACTTTCCCCATCACATTTTCCCCATCTCACTTTCCCCATCTCACTTTCCCCATTACACTTTCCCCATCTCACTTTCCCCATCACACTTTCCCCATGTCAATTTCCCCATCTCACTTTCCCATCTCACTTTCCCCATCTCACTTTCCCCATCACACTTTCCCCATGTCAATTTCCCCATCTCACTTTCCCATCTCACTTTCCCCATCTCACTTTCCCCATCACACTTTCCCCATCACAATTTCCTCATCTCACTTTCCCCATCTCACTTTCCGCATCACACTTTCCCCATGTCACTTTCCCCATCTCACTTTCCCCATCTCACTTTCCCCATCACACTTTCCCCATCACATTTTCCCCATCTCCCTTTCCCCATCTCACTTTCCCCATCACACTTTCCCCATCTCCCTTTCCCCATCACAATTTCCCCATCTCACTTTCCCCATCTCACTTTCCCCATCTCACTTTCCCCATCTCACTTTCCCCATCACATTTTCCCCATCACACTTTCCCCATCTCACTTTCCCCATCTCACTTTCCCCATCACACTTTCCCCATCACACTTTCCCCATGTCACTTTCCCCATCTCACTTTCCCCATCTCACTTTCCCCATCTCACTTTCCCCATCTCACTTTCCCCATCACACTTTCCCCATGTCACTTTCCCCATCTCACGTTCCCCATCTCACTTTCCCCATCTCACTTTCCTCATTCACTTTCCCCATCTCACTTTCCCCATCACATTTTCCCCATCACATTTTCCCCATCTCACTTTCCCCATCTCACGTTCCCCATCTCACTTTCCCCATCTCACTTTCCTCATTCACTTTCCCCATCTCACTTTCCCCATCACATTTTCCCCATCACACTTTCCCCATCACACTTTCCCCATGTCACTTTCCCCATCTCACTTTCCCCATCTCACTTTCCCCATCACACTTTCCCCATCTCACTTTCCCCATCTCACTTTCCCCATCACACTTTCCCCATGTCACTTTCCCCATCTCACGTTCCCCATCTCACTTTCCCCATCTCACTTTCCTCATTCACTTTCCCCATCTCACTTTCCCCATCTCACTTTCCCCATCACATTTTCCCCATCTCACTTTCCCCATCTCACTTTCCCCATCACACTTTCCCCATCTCACTTTCCCCATCTCACTTTCCCCATCACACTTTCCCCATGTCACTTTCCCCATCTCACGTTCCCCATCTCACTTTCCCCATCTCACTTTCCTCATTCACTTTCCCCATCTCACTTTCCCCATCACATTTTCCCCATCACATTTTCCCCATCTCACTTTCCCCATCTCACGTTCCCCATCTCACTTTCCCCATCTCACTTTCCTCATTCACTTTCCCCATCTCACTTTCCCCATCACATTTTCCCCATCACACTTTCCCCATCACACTTTCCCCATGTCACTTTCCCCATCTCACTTTCCCCATCTCACTTTCCCCATCACACTTTCCCCATCTCACTTTCCCCATCTCACTTTCCCCATCACACTTTCCCCATCTCACTTTCCCCATCACATTTTCCCCATCACACTTTCCCCATCACACTTTCCCCATGTCACTTTCCCCATCTCACTTTCCCCATCTCACTTTCCCCATCACACTTTCCCCATCTCACTTTCCCCATCTCACTTTCCCCATCTCACTTTCCCCATCACACTTTCCCCATCTCACTTTCCCCATCTCACTTTCCCCATCTCACTTTCCCCATCACACTTTCCCCATGTCACTTTCCCCATCTCACGTTCCCCATCTCACTTTCCCCATCTCACTTTCCTCATTCACTTTCCCCATCTCACTTTCCCCATCTCACTTTCCCCATCACATTTTCCCCATCTCACTTTCCCCATCTCACTTTCCCCATCTCACTTTCCCCATCTCACTTTCCCCATCTCACTTTCCCCATCTCACTTTGTTACTGACACCCCCTATAATTATTAATCAGTGTGACCTCAATTCACTTCTCCACCCCACCCACCCCCCCCCCCCCCCCCCACACACACACACACACAATCTAGGAAATTAAAACAGTAAATGCTGGAAACACTAAGCAGGTCCGGCAGCATCTGTGGAGAAAGAATGGTCAGGTTAACATTTCTGGTCGATCACCTTTCATCAGAATCCTAGCAAAGCTATTCACATTTCAGAGCTCATGGAAAACTTCTTGAGTAATAAAAGGTACATTTTTATATGTTGTTTGGTTACAAAAGGCATCTTCTGGCCCGTCTCAGTTTCTGTGATTAATGGTGAACTCAGCTACTCAGCTGTTGCCAGAGCAGTACGACAGCTGCAGGGACCATTGACTATCTAGACAATGTAACAGCTTGATTTTAGTTAGTATTTGAATTATGCACACAGAAAAAACATTAGCAATAACAACTTTGGAGTGCTATCTGTGTGGTCAATAAAGTATCTTTACAAGATCACATGATAATTACAGGTGAGGAAAGCCAACTTAGTTCAACCATCCAGAAAGGCTAATGGAATGTTGGCCTTTATATCTAGAGGACCAGAATACAAGGGGGTAGAAGTTATGCTACAGTTATACAAAGCCCTGGTTTGACCTCACCTGGAGTACTCTGTTCAGTTCTGGGCACCGCACTTGAGGCAGAATATATTGGCCTTGGAGGGGGTGCAGCGTAGGTTTACTAGAATGATGCCTGGATGTTGTCAAGAATCAAGAATTTGTGCATAAAGTTATGAGGAACTTTTAGATAGCATGGATAGGAAGGACCTATTTCCCTGAGCAGAGGGGTCAGTAACCAGGGGGCATAGATTTAAAGTAACTGGTAGAAGAATTAGAGGGGAGTTGAGGAGAAATTTTTTCACCCAGAGGGTGTTGGGGGTCTGGAACTTACTGCCTGAAAGCGTGGTCAAGGCAGAAACCCTCGTCGCATTTAAAAAGTACTTGGATATGCACTTGAAGTGCCGTAACCTACAGGGCTACGGATGAAGAGCTGGAAAGTGGGATTAGGCTGGATGGCTCTTTCTCGGCAAACTCAGACACGATGTGCTGTAAATTTCTATGATTCTATAATCTAAGGGGTATGGATCAACTGAAACTCAAGAAATTATTTGATGGAACCACAAGCACTGTAACCATGGAGACGGGCTCACACTCAGAGGAGGGAAAGGGAACATATAGTTTAGATTTAACTATTTCACACCAAGGGCATTTAATGTGTGGACACACTGGCCTGGGAGACTGTAAAGACAGATAGTAAAGGCAATTCAAGAGGGAGTGGGATGGTCTTTTTGGTGAAAGGAGTTACTGGGTGGGGGGTATGAGATGGAGAGTGGGGCCCGGGATTTAATTGAACTTTGGTCGGATGGACTACAGTGATCTGTATGGCTTTATGTGTCAGCTGTGGCTCAGTGGTAGCACTCTAGCCTCTGGGTCAGAAGGTTTGTGGGTTCAAGTCTCCCCTCCAGAGCATTAAACACAAAATCTAGGCTGACACTACAGTGTAGTATTGATGAGTGCTCTACTGTTAGAAGTGATGAGATGTTAAACTGAGGCCCTATCTGCCCTCTCAGGTGGAGGTAAAAGATCCCAAGGGACTATTTCTTTTTCGAAGAAGAGCAGGGGAGTTCTCCCTGGTGCCCTGGCCAATATTTATCCCTCAACCAACATCACTAAAAACAGATGATCTGGCGATTGTCACATTGCTGTTTGTGGGATCTTGCTGTGCACAAATTGGCTGCTGCGTTTCCTACATTACAACAGTGACTGCACTTCAAAAGTACTTCAGTGGCTGTAATGCACTTTGAGACATCCTGAGGTTGTGAAAGGCGCTATGTTATGGCACTGGCAAGCGTTGATGTAGTTGAGGGGTCAAAGATAGAATCTATTTGGTTAGAATTAAGGAACAATAGAGGAGCTTTTATGCTCCTGGGTGTGTACTACAAGCCAACAATTACAGTGGGAAGGAGATGGAGGAGCAAATTTGCAGGCAAATTACAGAAAGAATGATAGAGTAGTGATAATGGGGGACTTCAGTTATCCTAATATAGATTGGGAAAGTAACAGTGTAAATGGCAAAGAGGGAGAGGAATTCCTGAACTGTATACAAGAGAACTTTCTTGATCAGTTTGTTTCCAGCCCAACGAGGAAGGAAGAAAAGCTGGACCTAGTTCTGGGGAATGAAATGGGGCAAGTAGAGCATGTTTCAATGGGGGACCTTTTGGGGAACGGCGATCATAATATCATTGGGCTTAGAATAGTTATGGAAAAGGACAAAGAACAATCAAGCGTAAAAATACTTAACTGAAACTTAGGAGGGCTAATTTCAGTGAGTTAAAAAGGGATCTAGAGAGTACAGAGGAGAGCTAATAAAGGGATCTTTTTAACTCACTAAAATAAGATTGGAAACAAAAATTGGTAGGCAAAACAGTAATTAAAGAATGGCAGGCCTTCAAAGAGGAGATAGTTCGAGTACAGAGCAGACACATTCCTACAAGGGGGAAAGGAAGAGTGTTCAAAGAGCTCCCTGAATGACCAAAGATATAGAGATTAAAATGAAACAGAAAAAGGAGGCTTATGACAAATGTAAGGTTGATAATACAGTAGAGAACTAGGCTGAATATAGAGAGTACAGAGGAGAGCTAATAAAGGTGAAGGAAAGGAAAGGTGAGACTGATCAGGGACAAAAACTCAGATCTTCTTGTGGAGGCAGAAGGCATGGCTGAGGCACTAAATGAATACTTCGCGTCAGTCTTCACTGGAGAAGAGGATGCTACCATTGTAATAGTAAAGGAGGAGGTAGTAGCGATATTGGAGAGGATAAAAATAAATAAAGAGATACTTAAAAGATTGGCAGGATGCAAAGTAGAAAAGTCACCCGGTCCAGATGGAATGTATCCAACGTTAATGAGGGAGGTCAGGATGGAAACTACGGAGGCTCTGGCCACAATCTTGTAATTCTCCTTAGGTATGGGGACAGTGCCGGAGGACTGGAGAATTGCAAAATTTGGTAAAGTACAACATAATAGACTTGTAAGCAAAATTAAAGTCCATGCACTTAAAGGGACAGTGGCAGTGTGGATACAAAATTGTCCAAGGGACAGAAAGCTGAGAAAGGGTAGTGGAAGCAGATCCAATAGCAACTTTTGAAAGGGAATTGGATAAATACTTGAAGGGAAAACATTTGCAGGGCTATGGGGATAGGGCAGGGGAGTGGGACTAATTGGATAGCTCTTTCAAAGAGCCGGCACAGACACGATAGGCCGAATGGCCTCCTTCTGTGTTGTATCATACTATGATTCTATAAATTAAAGTTCTTTCTACCTTTAAGTAGAAAGACAGAAATCAATTTACAATATCAGCAAGGATATCCAACCAGCAGCTGAAAAGGATCAAATTAGCAGTTTATTGAACTGGTGATTTATTTCATGTTGTTTCTCTCATGTATTTTTAAATTTAATCCTGTAAAATGATAACATTAAACGTTTTAGAGAGAACAAACTGTGGGATGTACTTATCACACACGATGATGAATGATACATTATCTTTGACATCACGCGTACTACTGTGCTCCCCAAGGAGCTGGGGAGAGAATGGATCAAACTCAGGATGACAAACTCGAATAGTGTGTAATTCATTAGTTTCTCAAATGAATGTTTTGTGAGGCCCTAATAAAATCAACAAGATAAAGGATAGCTTTCTAATTAAATCAAATCAACTGAGATTTTTTTTTGCAGCAACGAACAATTCCAGGCTTGTGTTGCAGGTTGTGTTCAAAAAAAATTAATAGGCTTACCTTTCCGATGAATTATTAACATTTCCTATTCATTTTTTTGCAACCTTTTCAAAGATTGTCCTTGTTTCTGAGGAGAAGAATTCATTCGAGCTTTCAGGGCTTCTCACGGTAAGGCTCGCAAAGCAAAGCAAAGCAAGTTAGACCAAATGATGTGGAGCAGCAATATAATCCCAAAAGAATATATCAAATTTTCTACCTGATAAAATGCACACAGCCAACAGTGTAATCCTTGGTGGTGGTGCGAGGGGGTTGGAATAAGGGGGCATCTTCAGGAAAGATGAATTTTAATCTTTTTTCAGCAAAAGATTACTATGGGAATTATATATTTGGATATGACTGGTGTACAGATAAATTATATATGCATACTACTAGATTATAAATTATCAGAATATCTTGTCCATTTGTATAACACAACCTATCTACCTATATATAAAAAACTCTTGCATATAGCATGTGTCTGTCTCATTTTAGATGTCACACTTAAGGTGTATCACTTCAAAGCGTCAGAAGTATAAGAAAGAGAAATGCAGTCATTTCACGCAGGCCCTTTCCGGCCTAGAGCCAGACATTTACAAGCAGATCTACATCTTCCAACCTCCTCCAGCCCTACCTCCTCCAACCTCCTCCAGCCCTACATCCCAGTTCACATCCTCTGCTTTTATGATTGTTTCTCTGTGCATTTGTTCTCTCCATACCCACTTTACCATGCTGGTATCAGACCTCTGCACTCTGGAACTCTAGATCCCGACATCTTGCTGCCTCTCTCCAGCATTCAGAAACCTAAAACCTATCTGATTGACCGAGCCATTAGTGACTTCCTCTAACCCTTCGCCTAACTCCTGCTTGCTGTCCATTTTCCCCTTTTGGACAGCACTTTGGGATGTTTCATAACGTTAACGAGGCTACGTAAGTTCAAGTTATTGTTGAAAATAAACCTTTTTTGAAGATTCAAAAGTTTTTATAATTTAATATTTTATGGCAAACAACTGGTTTAGCCATTCATCTCCAGATCTGGCTGGATCACATAAAGCACTATCGGGTCCTGCTCTCCTCTGCCAAAACTGCTCACTATTCCAGGATCATCCTGGAATGCAAAGATAATCCCCGGCTTCTCTCCACTACAAGCCGTCTTTGGTAAACTCCCCTCCCCTGCCTCCTCCATACTCACCTCCAACAATAAATGCGAGGAGCTCATAGACTTCTTTGTCACTCAGATTGACACCATCCATTCAGCTGCCTCTGCTTTTTCCTTACCTTCCCCTAGTCCCTGAAGCCAAACTTCCCCTAAGGTTCCTCCCTGCCCTAGTCATGAACTCGCATCTTTTTCTAGTTTCTCTCCTATCTCCTCTTACACCCTCTCCAAGCTCACCTTGACCATGAGACCCACCTCTTGCTCCCTCGACCACATTCCCACCAAACTGCTGACTACCCAACTTCCCTTCCTGGCCCCCATGTTAGCTGATATTGTTAATGGTTCAGCCTACTGTCCCATTCCCCTTCAAACCTGCTGTCACAAGATAAGAGCTCATGGTGTTGGGGGTAATATACTGGCATGGATAGAGGACTGGCTAACTAACAGAAAACAAAGAGTTGGGATAAAAGGGTCATTTTCAAAATGTCAATCTGAGACTAGTGGGGTGCCGCAGGGCTCAGTGCTGGAGCCTCAACTATTTACAATATATATCAATGACTTGGATGAAGAAACAGAGTGTCTTGTGGCCAAATTTGCTGACGATACAAAGATAGGTGGAAAAGCAAGTTGCGATGAGGACACAAAGTGTCTGCAAAGGGATATGGGCAAAAATTTGGCAGATGAAATATAATGTGGGAAAATGTGAAGTCATCCACTTTGGGAGGAAAAATAAAAAAGCAAAATATTATTTGAATGGGGAAATACTACAAAATGCTGCAGTACAGAGGGATCTGGGTGTCCTCGTACATGAAACACAGTAAGTCAACATACAGGTGCAGCAGGTAATCTGGAAGGCAAACGGAATATTGGCCTTTATTTCCAGGGGGATGGAGTATAAAAGCAGGGCAGTCATGCTACAACTGTACAGGGTGCTGGTGAGACCACTCCTGGAGTACTGCGTACAGTACAGCATTGGAGGCAGTTCAGAGAAGGTTCACTCGGTTGATTCCGGGTATGGAAGGGTTGTCTTTTGAGGAAAGATTGAACAGGTTGGGTCTAAACTCATTGGATTTTAGAAGAATGAGAGGAGATCTTATTGAAACATATATGATTCTGAGGGGACTCGATAGGTTAGATGCTGAGAGGATGTTACCCCTCATGGGGGAATCTAAAACTAGGGGACATAGTCTCAGAATAAGGGGTCGCCCGTTTAAGACGGAAATTAGGAGGAATTTCTTTTCCCAGAGGGTCATGAATCTTTGGAATTCTTTACCCCAAAAAGCTGTGGAGGCTGAGTCATTGAATACATTCAAGGCTGAGTTGGACAAATTTTTGATCAGCAAGGGAGTCAAAGGATATGGGGAAAAGGCAGGAAAGTGGAGTTGAGGTAAAAATCAGATCAGCCATGATCTCATTAAATGGCGGAGCAGGCTTGAGGGGCCGAATGGCCTACTCCTACTCCTGCTCCTATCTCTTATGGTCTCTTATGGTCCTATGGTCATCGCTCCCCTCCTCAAAAACCCACCCCTCTATCCTTGCAAACCACCACCCCATCTCCAACCTCCCTTTCTTCAAAATGTCATCACCTCCCAAATCCGTGCCCATCATTCCTGCAACTCCATGTTTGAATCCCTCCAACCAGGTTTCCTCCCCTGCCACAGGACTGAAACGGCATGAAGCAAAGTCGCAAATGCCGTCCTATGTGACTGCGACCATGGTAAACTATCCCTCCTCATCGTGTCTGCGGCCTTTGACACGTTTGACCACACCATCCTCCACCAACGCCTCTCCTCCGTCGTCCAGCTGGGTGGGACTGTGCTCGCCTGGTTCCATTCTTATTTATCCAGTTGTAGCCAGAGAATCACCTGCAATGACTTCTCTTCCCGCTCCCGCACCGTTACCTCAGGAGTCCCCCAAGGATCTATCCTTGGCCCCTCCTTTTTCTCATCTACATGCTGTCCCTTTGCGACATCATCCGAAAACACGTCAGGTTCCACAAGTACGCTGATGACACCCAGTTCGACCGCACCACCACCTCCCTCGACCCCCCCACTGTCTCTGATTTGTCACACTGCTTGTCCGGCTGAATGAGCAAAAATTTCCTCCAACTAAATATTGGGAAGACTGAAGCCACAAACTCCGCTCCCGAGCCGCCAACTCCATCCCTCTCCCTAGCCACTGTCTGATGCTGAAACAGACTGTTCGCAACCTATTTGACCGTGAGATGAGCTTCCAACCACATACGCGCTCCATCACTAAGACCACCTCCTTCCACCTCCATGACATCACCTGTCTCCGCCCCTGCCTCAGCTCATCTGCTGCTGAAACCCTCATTCATGCCTTTCTTACCTCTGGACTTGAGGTCTTGAATTCCCTATTCCAATGCTCTCTTGGCTGGCCTCCCATCTTCCACCCTCCATGAACTTGAGTTCATCCACAACTCTGCTGCCCGTATTGTAACTTGCGCCAAGTCCTGTTCACCCATCGCCCCTGTGCTCGCTGACCTACATTGGACGCTGGTCTGGGAATGGCTCGATTTTAAAATTCTCATCCTTGTTTTCAAATCCCTCCGTGGCCTCGCCCCTGCCTTTCTTTGTAACCTCCTGCAACCCTACAAACCTCCAATTCTGGCCTCTTGCACATCCCCAATTTTAATCGCGGCACCATTGGCTGCCGTGCCTTCAGCTGCCTCGGCCCTAAGGTCTGGAATTCCCTCCCTAAACCTCTCGGCTCTCTACCTCTCTCTTCTCCTTTAAGATGCTCCATAAACCTACCTCTTTGACCAAGCTTTTGGTCACCTGTCCTAATACCTCTTTATGTGGCTTGATGTCAAATTTTGTTTGATAATGCGCCTTGGAAAGTTTTACTGTGTTAAAGGCGCTATATAAATGCAAGTTGTTGTTGTTTAAATTAAGGGTTTAAAATAATGTGGAAGGTGAGGGATTACTTTTAATCTAAAGGTAGTATTTTTTTTATTCGTTCATGGGACGTGGACATCGCTGGCAAGGCCAGCATTTGTTGCCCATCCTTAATTTCCCTTGAGAAGGTGGTGGTGAGCCGCCTTTATGAACCACTGCAGTCCGTGTGGTGAAGGTTCTCCCACAGTGCTGTTAGGTAGGGAGTTCCAGGATTTTGACCCAGCGACGATGAAGAAATGGCAATATATTTTCAAGTCGGAACGGTGTGCGACTTGGAGGGGAACGTGCAGGTGGTATTGTTCCCATGTGACTGCTGCTCTTGTCCTTCTAGGTGGTAAAGGTCGCAGGTTTGGGAGGTGCTGCTTGGTGAGTTGTTGCAGTGCATCCTGTGGATGGTACACACTGCAGCCACAGTGCGCCGGTGGTGAAGGGAGTGAATGTTTAGGGTGGTGGATGGGGTGCCAATCAAGCGGGCTGCTTTGTCCTGGATGGTGTCGAGCTTCTTGAGTGTTGTTGGAGCTGCACTCATCCAAGCAAGTGGAGAGTATTCCATCACACTCCTGACTTGTGCCTTGTAGATGGTGGAAAGGCATTGGGGAGTCAGGAAGTGAGTCACTCGCCGCAGAATACCCAGCCTCTGACCTGCTCTTGTAGCCACAGTGTTTATGTGGCTGGTCCAGTTAAGTTTCTGGTCAATGGTGACCCCCAGGATGTTGATTGTGGGGAATTTGGCAATGGTAATGCCATTGAATATCAAGGGGAGGTGGTTAGAAATGCATTGAGAATTTCTCTTATCCATGAGATAATGGTCAGGAAATTTGTTTTTCACTGGAAACTGGCGCAAAGCGGGTGGGTTCTCAATGATAAGGCTTTCCGGGAATTGGACCTCATCTACACAACACCGGCAACCTGCGGACGCCAATCAGACGGTGCCCTGGGATCTTTTACGTCAATCTGAGGGGGCAAACGGGGCCTCAGTTTAACGTCTCATCCGAAAGACGGCACCTCCGATGGTGCAGCACTCCCTCAGTACTGCACTAGATGTGTCAGCCTAGATTTTGTGCTGAAATCTCTGAATTGGGAGTTGAACCAACGACCTTCTGACTCAGAGGCCAGAGTGCTACCACTGAGCCGGTGCTGACACCTTCTTATTCTACATTCGGGAGTATTCTTTATTTTGTCATTGTATAAACAGTCACGGTGGAGGTCCTCTATGTTGGGTTTACTGAATTGCAGAAAACCGTAAGAGTGACCAGACCTCTGACCTTTGGAGTTGGATTTAAAGGCCAAGACTGGACCTGGAAGCATAACCACTCAATTCAATGACAATCGAACAGCCATGTAGACATCTGAATATGTATCAAGTGGCTCTCTTTTTCCAACATGTTGCTCCTACACTAAAATAATAGAGAAGATCTTCTCTTCAACATCCTCAATCGCTTTTTTCTTAGGTGGAAAGGTATACATTATTGTATTAGGACAGAGGTTACCTGAGTTTAATTAAGAAGTAATGTAAAAAGGGAAAAATACACAAATTCAGAGAAGCTCCATACCAAACCAATCTGCAAATTGGAAGATTAGAAGAGCACACAGTTTCGTAATTAATTTTTTTTTGATCATTTCACCTGCAATGTTGATAACCAGTTTCAAAGTGTATGTTGTCTGGGTACAATTGTTAACTGCTTTGGAATGATTGATAGAGTTTCATTGGCATCTGATGGTTCCTGACAATGCTCGATGTTGGCTCCGCAGTTGGTGACAGAGACTTCGGCCTTGATTTTAAAGTGGGGGGGAGGGCGGTGCATGCCAGTCCCATTGCGGGCGACGTATCCGGGGAGCCCGGGGATGTCAACATCAGCGTATTTAAAGAAGACCCCGCTTACTTTCTGCGGGTGTCTCGCTCACCTGCTCAAAAGAACAGCTTAAGAACGGGACACGGTGGGAAGGGATCAGAAGGGGTAAGTGACTGGCTTCATTTTAACTCCCTCCGCCTGGCGGAAACCAGGCTGCGGGGGGACGGGGGTTGGGGGGGCATTTAAACTCGGGGCCTTCTGTTCTCTAACATCTGCACTCTCGAAACCTCCCCCGCCCTCCGAACTCCTCCTCCTTGTTAGCTCTCTCTCCCTTCCTTATCTTCTCCTACTTCCTGCTCAGTAGGTTCTGCCCCACTGTAGAACACTTTGGGATGTTCCATTATGTGAAAGGTTCTATATAAGTGCAAGTTGTTGCTGGGTACCTGAAGCTCTCACAAGTAAGTTGTCACTTATGCACGAAACACTTAGAAAGAATGAATGTCCTAAAGTGTTTCATGGCCAGTTCATTATTATTTTTTTGACGTGTTGTAACGTGGGGACATGTGCACAGTGAGGCTGCACAAGCAGCAATGAGCTGAATGACCAGTTAATTTGTTTTTGGTGGTGTTGGCTCAGGGATTGGTGGCCTGGACACCAGGAAAACTATACTGCTCTTGTTCAAATAGTGCCAAGGGATCTTTTACGCTCACCTGAGAGAGCAGACGGGGCCTCGGTTTAACATTCAATCGAAAAGACAGCACCTCTGACAGTGCAGCACTCCCTCAGTACTCCACTGGAATGCCAGCCTAGATTGTGTGTCCAAGTCCTGGATGCCAGTCAATATGGATACGGCACTGATGACCAGTGCAACTGAAATGTATTCAAAACAGAACTTCCTTGAATGATCTGCAAATGAATCTGAACGAATAACGCTACAAAAAAATAACTTTGAAACAAGCATCTGTTGCACAAAACAAAACAGCAACTCGACAAACAGGAAACACCGATGTTGAGGGTTCAGCTTCAATTTTTTTTCCAAATTCAATTTTTCATTATCAGGGAGATGGTTTTCAGTTTTGGCCTAGCTGGTGAGTGAGCTGTGCTCAACAGGAGCTAGTGAACTGCGGGAGAGGTTGGGAGTGTTGATCTGACAGCTTGTTATTTTAAAGCAGGAGACCAGCCACAGGGAAGTACAGATTTCTATTTGATGTAGAACTGGTTGTTTTTCCTCTCCAGTATATTGTTTTCCAAATTTGTCCACCTTTGCAGCCTCAAAATCAGTTCTCCTGAAATCTGCAGTATTCATTTTCTGTGTCTCCCCACTCCCTGGTACTCTCATTGGTGCTCCGCTGTTCCCCAGCCGCGGTGGGTTCCAGTCCCACTCCAGAGACTTCAGGAAATAATCCGGGCTGACGCTCCCAGTGCAGTACTGAGGGAGTGCTGCACTGTCGGAGGTGCCGTCTTTATGAGGAGACGTTAAACTGAGGCCCCGTCTGCCCTCTCAGGTGGACGGTAAAAGATCCCATGGCGCCATTTGTAAGAAGAGCAGGGGAGTTCTCTCCGGTGGGGTTAGAAAAAGGTCAGAGCACTACCACTGAGCTAAGTTCGATACCTTTGCGGTATTTATTACACGGATAAATCTGATGACATGGAATTTAACCGTTCAATTTAATACAAATTGAGTCCGTGGAATCATTAACAAATGGGGAGGGAGCCACCTCCTCCAACCATGTATCATGTCCCGTAATCTCTGCTCTCTGATATCAGATTCCTTCTCGTTCCTGGGTCTCTCTACCAGCCATTCTTTAAGGCACTAATGTACCCCGCACTCTGGAACATTCTCCCTAAATCGCTCTATCTTTCCATCTCCCTCACTGCTTTCGAAAGCTTTCTAAAAAAAACATTAGCTGGGAGATTTTAACTCTGCCCACCGAGGGGGCTGGAGGTTAAAATTTGCTCATGGGACTCACTTGCCAATGTGCCACTTTCTTCCCTCACGTTATCCGATTTTGACCTGCTCTTCTGAGCAAGCAAGAAGGACACCTCCCGGAAACCAGCTGCGTCCTTCTTTAAATATGCAGATTGGGCTCCGATGACATCATCGAGGCCTGACTGCTATTTTAACCATGAGCCTGCGTGAAGAAGCGGTTGTGGCTTTCCCACCAGGCCAACCCTAGCGGGAAGAGGAGCCGGGGCCAGAAGAGGTCCAAAGAGGTCGTTTTTCTTTTACTTATTGGACTTTCCCTCCGGGCACCACAAGGAAATTTTAGGCCTCCCCTGCCCCAGGTTTGCCTCCCCCCCCGCCGACCCCCACCGATCACGAGGCCCTCTTGAAACACCCCCTCTCTGCAACGTACCGCGGACCGATGCTGCGACATTGCTAGCGAGCTGCTGTTTCCCACCGGTTTTGGATGGGAAACCAACCAGGGACAAGCAAATGAGGCTTGGAAGTTAAAATTGTGGGGGGGGGGGTGGGGATGTCGCATGCCATGGTCCCTGTCCGTCCTACTCCCGTCTCGAGTTAAAATTGGGGCTATTCTCTTTGTCTCTACTTTCGCTAACCACACCTCCCCTACCCCCACTCTATTCTGTTTCCCTCCTGCTCAGTGTCTAATTTTTATCCTCCACCATATCAAGTACTTTGAGACGTCTTTCTGTACATATGGAACATAGTAGAAATGTTCACCTTTCTAAATGAGTCTAATATTGTTTCTGCTGGTGGGGAAAAGGGAAATGGGAAAGTCATATATTGGAGGGGGGGGAAGAGTCAAAATGAATCTCCTAATGACAGAAAGAAGTTCTCAAACAGAGCAAATTGAGGCTGCACATGCAGATGTGCCTCGATAGTGTTTTGCAGCCTGGCTAGAATTCGTCAATAAAATGAATTCAGCCTCCCGGAGACAGTCAGGGATGGAGTTGACAGCAGGCAACATCTAAAGTACGTCGAGGGGGCTGCCGAGGCAGAATATCTGGTACAGGGGGATGTTGCTACATGCTGCTGGAGGGAATTGTCATTATCAAAAGCATTTGCGCCCATGGAGAAGCTGGTGGCGGAGCTCCTCGGGATTGAAGGTGCAGAAGGTAGAAAGAGCCCAGCTCCAGTCGGCCTGAGGATTCTGGTGAGTCTTTCAATTTAAAGGCGTAGGCACACCTTTAAAAAATAATTGCCGTGAGTTAGAATGAAAAGCACAGCATTTATCACCATGTAAATATGAAATTAGATGCTTTTCTGGGTAATGTAATAATCCATCACATAACTAATATATTTTGCTTTTCTTCATAATCTTTTTCAAAATAGATAAATGCCAATGATTGACTTACATAGTTTTGTAGATGTTGCAGAATAGTCTGTCATCACAAGGTAGCTTCAAATGGCCCATTTCATCTCTTCCATCCAGAATACTAATTCTACCATTTTCCAATTAAAGTATCTAGCTGCTTTTGGCCTTTTATGTATCACCCTTTCCCCTTCGTCTCCCCATTAGTGCCAGCGTGATCGGCTGCTTCGACCCCACTCTCTGGAACTCCTTTCCTAAATGCCTTCCACGCTCCATTTCTTTCTCCATCTTTAAAATCCTTCTCAAAGGCCGTCTTGCCTCACTCTCACCTCTGAGTCAGAAGGTTGTGGTTTCAAACCATACTCCCGAGACTTGTGAGCATAATCTGTCAAAGGTGCTGTCTTTCAGATCAGACGTTAAACCGAGGTGAAGTCTGCCCTCTCAGGTGGACGTAAAGGATCCCATGGCACTATTCGAAGAAGTTTCCTGGTGTCCTGGACAATATTTAGCCCCCAACCAACATCTGAAACACATGATCTGGTCATTTATTTTATTGCTCTTTGTGGGACCTTGCTGTGTGCAAAATGGCTGCCATGTTTCCTACATTACAACAGTGACTAGACTTCAAAGGTACTCCATTGATTGTAAAGTCTTTTGGGATGTCCTGAGTTTGTGAAAGGCACTATATAAATGCAAGTTCTTTCTTTTCAACCAAGGCTGCTGCTCCTAAGCCCTCTCTCCGTGGCTTTGTGTCCGTTCCCCGACCACTTGTGAAGCACTTTCAGATGTTATTTTCGGTGATGGCGCTATATAAATGCAATGTGTTGTTGTTTCGTAAACGAGTTTGGTGTTTGGCCTCAACCACCCTTCCTGACAACTCGTTCCAGTTGTTGATCACCCTTTGTGTGAAGAAATACTTCCTGTTGAGGGTCTTAACTTGTAAATCTGTGCCTTCTTGTCTTTTTGTGCTAGAAGATCTGTAAGAATTGTTACAAGTTTAATGTCGTTTCTGTGCTAACCATCTTATATCCCTCTGTAAGATTATAGAATATTACAGCACAGAAGGAGGCCATTCGGCCCAACGTTTCTGTGCCGGCTCTTTGAAAGAGCTATCCAATTAGTCCCACTCCCCCGCTCTATCCCCATAACCCTGCAATGTTTTTTCTTTTCAAGTATTTATCCAATTCCCTTTTGAAAGTTACTATTGAATCTGCTTCCACCACCCTTTCAGGCAGTGCATTCCAGATCATAACAACTCGTTGCATAAAAAAAAATGTTTGGGTCCCCTCTGAGACATCCCTTTTCAAGAACGAAGAGAGTCAGTGCTCCAATCTGCTCTGTGTTTTTAGGCCTCTTGACGTTCCTCATGTCACACCGTAACACCAACAGCTGCAACGAGCCGCAAGGAATCCACCACTGATGACCACCACCGACCTGGGCAGAACAAGATTCCTCCGGTACTCACACAGCCTGCAAGTTGCAACTAGACAGTCTCCAGGAAATGACATAAGGCAAGCAAACCACAAGCACAAGGATTATTTCATGGTACAACGAGAAAGGAGTACTTCAGCCAACATTGTAACAACAGCTTGCATTCATATAGCACCGTTAACGTAGAAAATGTCCCAAAGTGCTTCAACAGAGGCGTAATCAGAAATAATCAGACTGCAACTCAAAGAAGGAGATCTTAGGAGGGGTGACCGAAAGCTTGGCTAAAGAGATGGGTTTAAGGAGGGTCTTAAGGGAGTAGAGGGAGGGGGAGAGGTCCAAAGCATGGAGCCTAGGTGGGTGAAGGTATGGTCGCCAATGGTGGAGTAAAGGGAGTCGGAGCTGTAGAACAGGCCAGAGTCAGAGCAACAGAATTTTGGGAGGGGGCATGGGTGGTGGTATGATTGGATAGGTAAGAGAGGAACCAGCTGGATAATGGGGGAGAGGTATTGCAGGAGGGTGGTATGGTTGATCATGTCATTGGTGGCAGAGAGGACAAGGAGGATGAGGAGGATTAATGTACCATGGTTACAGACTACAGAGGATGTCATTTGTCACTTTGGCTAGGGCCATTTCGACGGAAACCTGGTTGGAGAAATTAAAATATCGAGTTGTGGGAAAGATGGGCATGGATTTTGGAGGTGACAACACAAGGAAATCATGGCCTCCCATGCCCCCAGTGTTTGATCCCCCTCCACTGACCGTGATCCCCTTTGGAACCCCAACCACTTACTTTAGTGTCAGTGACCATTCCCTCGGGTCCCCTCCTGCCGCCGGATTTGGACTGGAGTCAGACATCCAACATGGAAATGAGGCCAGGGAGTTAAAACCGTCCGGGTTTCATGCCGCCGAAATCATGAGGCTTTTCCGCCCACCCAATTCGTGCCCCGTGTTAAAATCAGGGCTTCTGTGTCTGTACATACACAGCAATGTTCCAAGACACAGCAGAAAGGTATAGTGGCCAGTGCGAGTTATTCGGTGTGCTTGACATCTGCTGACCAGCTTAGTGTAACAAGGACATAGGACCATTCTGGAGGCTTAAGTCTTGCTTTGAGTCGGTCTAAATGTTGTCAGTGTTTAATGCTGAAATTTATGACTGAAAATTGCATCTTGACATTTTTTTTCCCTGTCATCCAGTTCTTAATTATTAGTTTAATTGGTTTTTAATGATTCTGGTGGTAACGATTATTGTCAGGCACTCGTGCTGAGTGGAATCTCAGAACCATGGATAATTACACTGCAAGGATATTTCCTATGCAAATTTCTTTTTCTCCAACTCCCATTAAGTTGACCGCAAGGAAAATCTAGGGCTTGGCCTTCTTCCCCAGTTAGGAATCAGTCCCAACTTTACTCTCCTTCTGGCTGATCTGTCCACTTTCCATTTTAATTCAAGGTAATTAAAATCACTTACCAGTTACCTTTCTTTAATGTACTTCAGTAATGACTTGCACTCATACTGTGCAGGAAGATGTCTCAAAGCACTTAACGAGATGGAGGAATGGGGGCTGTCGTCAACACGTGGAATCGATGCAGTTATATTACAGATTGCCTTGCTGGACTTTCTCTTTCTCCAAACTTGTGGCTTTCTCTTCCACCTCAGAGGGCATGTATCATGGGAGGGTTCCACTTATCTGATCGAACCCACCTGCTTTCCCATCTATTGATTTAAATGAACAGGCAATTTGGGTGGACTCCACTAGACACGCATGATCCTTTCCTCCTGATTTTCCTCTGTGTAAGAAAGTTATACTAAACCTTTATAAATCACTGGTTAGACCTCAGCTCGTTCTGGACACCACGCTTTAGAAAGGACGCAAGAACCCCGGAGAGGGTGCAGTGGAGATTTACTGGAAATGATACCAGCGACGAGGAGTTTCAGTTTTCTGGAGAGACTGGAGAAGCTGGGATTGTTCTCCTTAGACCAGAGAAGGTTAAGCAGAGATTTGATAGAAGTGTTCAAAATCATGAGGGGTTTTGATAGAGTAGATAGGGAGAAACTGTTTCCACTGGCAGAAGGGTCAGTAACCAGAGGACACAGGTTTAAGGTGATTGGCAAAAAAGCCAAGGGTGGGGGGGACGGGGAATATGAGGAGAATTTTTTTTACTCAGCGAGTTGTAATGATCTGGAATGCACTGCCTGACAGGGTGGTGGAAACAGATTCAATAGTAACTTTCAAAAGAGAATTGGAGCGCGACTTAAAAAGGAAATATTTTCAGGGCTAGGGGAAAGAGCGGGGCGGGGCGGGGGGGTCTAATTGGTGGCTCTTTCAAAGAGGCCAAACGGCCTCCTTCTTTGCTTTATATGATTCTATATTGCGCTCCCAGGTGGTTTATTCACACCCAAGCAATTTACTTTTATTTAAGATGAATTTGCGTCTTCTTTGAAATAGTACAGATTGAAATTTAATGTGAGTTAAAAGTAAGTCACAGAGGGCATCAAATCCTCAGGAGATCTCATTTTAACTGTGATCATTCCTCACCAATGTAAAATGTTCCATATTAATCAGATCAATATCACTTTAGATTTATTTCTCACTTATGTTCTGCCAAGGGGAAAGAACGGGGGAGTGCGACTAATTTGATGGCTCTTTCAAAGAGCCATCACAGGCACAAAGGGGCCAAATGGCCTCCTTCTGTGCTGTATAATTCTAAGTAATACGTTCGGTTAACTGAGGTCTACAGATCCAAAGGTCCCAAGTTGGATCCCTGGTCTGTGCTTAATTCACAGACTGGGATGATAACTGACCTCAGGGCTCCTGGGTTAGGGAGGAGAAAATTAGTCAGGGCTCCCACTCTATCCCTATCACAGTGACCTCATTGGAGAGTCATTATGTGTAGAAATCGGGTGAGGACAAGATAAGGCTTGATCAAAAAATTAATTCTCGCTCCCACCCCTCCACCCCCCAAATCCCCCACCAATTGTTTAGTAAGTAGAGGCACCACTAGATGTAATACTGACCCATACAGACCAGAAAGGTCCCAGATTTGGTTCCTGCTTGGTGCAGAGTTGGCTGATCTCAGCCAGGACAATAGTTCAGCCACTACAATTGGCCTAATTGTCTCCGACAAGGGAGGAGAAAATTCAACCAAGGTTCTCACCCCTGACTCCTGTCCACTAGCTCGTGCTCGTGGGTACAAGGGTGGGCATTGGGTTGCAATGTCCTTCCTGGTCAAAAACACTTCTGTCCCAACTCACGCACGAAGGATTATTAATTGGGAGAAGTGCAGGGTGCTGGAACCATGCACCACTGCAAGGCAACTTCTCAGGCGAAGACAAAGGAGGAGACGAAGGGAAAATTAGGATGGAGATAAGTTCTTCTCTTACTTTGAATCTTGTGCATTGGACCAAGGATACAGGGAGAATCTCTCTCCCAGGACGAGGAGAAACTTGGTTGCCCGCTCAAGTCATCATGTGTCAGCCTGATTACTGAAAAGGGCAGACTTGACTGCTCAGGTTATACAACTGCAAATGAAGCCTTTGTGGGATCAGTCAACCTGGAGATTCACAGCAGCAAATTGATGGGATTTGCTATTTGTTTCCGGATATAGGAAATTGATCCACTCTATATGGTTTCAGGCATCTTGACAGAGGCGACTAAATGAAGAACTGAAACTTAAATCCATCGAGCTTCATGCAGTAACTCAATTACTATTTCATTCCCTAGCTACTCTGTTAGGCAGCACCGTTTATTGTTCCTATAAACTTATGGTTCCCAGTAACTAATATTGTTTTCAAAAAAAAATCAGCCAGGTTTCCAGCTCCAGCTGTGCATGGACTCCACCGAGAGAACACATCTGCATAGGCATGGAGGACAAGATCAGGCTCGGCTGTGATACCAAGCTACCTGTCAACGCCCGCTGTCCCACCGCTGAGCTCAGCACGGGCCAGGGTTCGGGCCTCAGACCTTCTTGCTCTGCCTGGCTCATTACCGCAGCACACGATGCATTGTCAGTTACCTTGCCAGCGACCTTGAGTGTCCACTTGGCCCAGTTAGTTGCACTCTTGCTGCATCTCCAACCTCCCTTTCCTTTCCTTGAATGTGTTGGATGCCTCCCAGATCCGTGCCCATCTTTCCCGCTAATTCCATGTTTGAACCTCTCCAATCAAGTTTCCACCCCTGCCACAGCACCGAAACGGCCCAAATCAAAGTCTCAAAAGACATCCTCTGTGACTGTGACTGTGGTGCACTATCCCTCCTCATCCTCTCGACCTGTCAGTAGCCATTAACAAGATTGACCACACCATTCTCCTCCAATGCCTCTCCTCCATTGTCCAACTGAGTCAGAATGCCCGCCACTGGTTCCACTTTTGCCCATTCAGTCGTAGCCAAAAAAAACTGCTCAAATGGCACCATCCCACCCCCGCATCGTTACCTCTGGTATCCCCCAAGGATCTATCCTTGGTACCCTCCCATTTCTCATCTACTGGCTGCCACTCGGCAACATCATCATCCGAAAACACAACTCTACCTCACCATCACCTCTCTCAACCCCTCCACTGCCCCTGTGTTGTTAGACTATTTGCCCGACATCCAGTCTTGGATGAGCCAAAATTTCCTCCAATTAAATGCATAGAATGTACAGCACAGAAACAGGTCATTCGACCCAACATGTCCTTGCCAGTGATTATGCTCCACACGAGCCTCCTCCCTCCCTACTTCATCTAACCCTATCACCATACCCTTCTATTCATAGAAACATAGAAAGTTACAGCACTGAAGGAGGCCGTTCGGCCTATCATGTCCATGCCGGCTGAAAAAGAACTATCCAGCTGAATCTCACTTTCCAGCACTTGGTCCGTAGCCCTCTAGGTTACGGCACTTCAAGTGCTCATCCAAGTACTTTTTAGATGAGTTGAGGGTTTCTGCCTCTACCACCCTTTCAGGCAGTGAGTTCTAGACCCCACCAACCTCTGAGTGAAAAAATTTCTCCTCAGCTCCCGTCTAATCCTTCTACCAATTACTTTAAATCTATGCCCCCTGGTCACTTTTTTAAAATTTGTTCATGGGATGTGGGCGTCGCTGGCGAGGCCGGTATTTATTGCCCATCCCTAATTGCCCTTGAGAAGGTGGTGGTGAGCCGCCTTCTTGAACCGCTGCAGTCCGTGTGGTGAAGGTTCGCCCACAGTGCTGTTAGGAAGGGAGTTCCAGGATTTTGACCCAGCGACGATGAAGGAACGGCGATATATTTCCAAGTCGGGATGGTGTGTCACTTGGAGGGGAACGTGAAGGTGGTGTGGTTCCCATGTGCCTGCTGCCCTTGTCCTTCTAGATGGTAGAGGTCGCAGGTTTGGGAGGTGCTGTTGAAGAAGCCTTGGCGAGTTGCTGCAGTGCATCCTGTGGATGGTACACACTGCAGCCACGGTGCGCCGGTGGTGAAGGGAGTGAATGTTTACGGTGGTGGATGGGGTGCCAATCAAGCGGGCTGCTTTGTCCTGGATGGTGTCTAGGTTCTTGAGTGTTGTTGGAGCTGCACTCATCCAGGCAAGTGGAGAGTATTCCATCACACTTCTGACTTGTGCCTTGTAGATCGTGGAAAGGCTTTGGGGAGTCAGGGGGTGAGTCACTTGCCGCAGAAGACTCAGCCTCTGACCTGCTCTTGTAGCCACAGTACTTATGTGGCTGGTCCAGTTAAGTTTCTGGTCAGTGGTAACCCCCAGGATGTTGATTGTGGGGGATTCGTTGATGGTAATGCCATTGAATGTCAGGGGGAGGTGGTTAGACTCTCTCTTGTTGGAGATGGTCATTGCCTGGCACTTGTCTGGCGCGAATAAGTATCAGCCCAAGCCTGGATGTTGTCCAGGTCTTGCTGCATGCCGGCTCAGCCTGCTTCATTATTTGAGGGGTTGCAAATGGAACTGAACACTGTGCAATCATCAGCGAACATCCCCATTTCTGACCTTATGATGGAGGGAAGGTCATTGATGAAGCAGCTGAAGATGGTTGGGCCCTGGACACTGCTCTGAAGGAACTTCTGCAGCAATGTCCTGGGGCTGAGATGTTTGGCCTCCAACAACCACTACCATCTTCCTTTGTGCCAGGTATGACTCCAGCCACTGGAGAGTTTTCCCCCTGATTCCCATTGACTTCAATTGTACTCGGGCTCCTTGGTGCCACACTCGGTCAAATGCTGCCTTGATGTCAAGGGCAGTCACTCTCATCTTACCTCTGGAATTCAGCTCTTTTGTCCATGTTTGGACCAAGGCTGTAATGAGGTCTGGAGCCGAGTGGTCCTGGCAGAACCCAAACTGAGCATTGGCGAGCAGGTTATTGGTGAGTAAGTGCCGCTTGATAGCACTGTCAACGACACCTTCCATCACTTTGCTGATGATTGAGAGCAGGCTGATCGGGCGGTTATTGGCCGGATTGGATTTTTCCTGCTTTTTGTGGACAGGACATACCTGGGCAATTTTCTACATTGTCGGGTAAATGCCAGTGTTGTAGCTGTACTGGAAAAGTTTGGCTAGAGGTGCGGTTAGTTCTGGAGCACTAGTCTTCAGCACTGCTGTCGGGGCCCATAGCCTTTGTTGTATCCAGTGCACTCAGCCATTTCTTGATATCACGTGGAGTGAATCGAATTGGCTGAAGACTGGCTTCTGTGACGGTGGGGATATCGGGAGGAGGCCGAGATGGTTCATCCACTGAGCACTTCTGGCTGAAGATGGGTTCAAACGCTTCAGCCTTGTGTTTTACACTCACGTGCTGGACTCCGCCATCATTGAGGATGGGGATGTTTACAGAGCCTCCTCCTCCCGTTAGTTGTTTAATAGTCCACCACCATTCACGACTGGATGTGGCAGGACTGCAGAGCTTTGATCTGATCCATTGGTTGTGGAATCGCTTTGCTCTGTCTATAGCATATTGCTTCCACTGTTTAGCAAGCATGTTGTCCTGAGTTGTAGCTTCACCAGGTTGGCACCTCATTTTTAGATACGTCTGGTGCTGCTCCTGGCATGCTCTTCTACACTCCTCATTGAACCAGGATTGATCCCCTGGCTTGTTGGATAATGGTAGAGTGAGGAATATGCCGGGCCATGAGGTTACAGATTGTGCTGGAATACAATTCTGCTGCTGCTGCCCACAATGCCTCATGGATGCCCAGTTTTGAGCTGCAAGATCTATTCTGAATCTATCCAATTTAGCACGGTGGTAGTGCCACACAACACAATGGTGTCCTCAGATGCGAGGACGGAACTTCATCTCCACGAGGACTGTGCGGTGGTCAGTCCTACTGATACTGTCATGGACAGATGCATTTGCAACAGGTAGATTGGTGAGGATGAGGTCAAGTAGGTTTTTCCCTCGTGTTGGTTCGCTCACCACCTGCCGCAGGCCCAGTCCGGCAACTATGTCCTTCAGGACTTGACCAGCAGTGGTACAACTGGAGCCACTCTTGGTGATGGACATTGAAGTCCCCCACCCAGAGTACATTCTGTGCCGTTGCTACCCTCAGTGCTTCTCCACATGGAGGAGGACTGATTCATCAGCTGAGGGAGGACGGTAGGTGGTAATCAGCAGGAGGTTTCCTTGCCCATGTTTGACCTGATGCCATGAGATTTCATGGGGTCCAGAGTCAATGTTGAGGACTCCCAGGGCCACTCCCTCCTGACTGTATATCACTGTACCGCCACCTCTGGTGGGTCTGTCCTGCCGGTGGGACAGGACATACCCAGGGATGGTGATGGAAGAGTCTGGGATGTTGGCTGAAAGGTATGATTCTGTGAGTATGGCTATGTCAGGCTGTTGCTCGACAGCTCTCCCTATTTTGGTACAAGTCCCCAGATATTAGTGAGGAGGACTTTGCAGGGTTGACTGGGCTTGGTTTGCCTTTGTCATGTCTGGTGCCTAGTGGCCCGATGGTTCATCCGGTTTTATTCTTATTATGACTTTTTTTTAAAGCGAGAAACTGAGTGGCTTGCTCGGCCATTAAGAATTAACCACATTGCTGTGGGTCTAGAGTCAAATATAGGCCAGACTGGGTGAGGACAGCAGGTCTCCTTCCCTAAAGGGCATTAGTGAACCAGATGGGTGTTTACTACAATCTGGTAGTTTCATAGCCACCATTACTGATACTAGTATTTTAATTCCAGATTGTATTTAATTAATTGAATTTAAATTCCCCAGCTACCGTGGCGGGATTTGAACTGCGGATTATTAGTCTAGGCTTCTAGATTATCAGTCCTGTAACTTAACTATGATGCTATCGTATCCTGACCCCTCTGGTAAGGGAAATA